>NC_056731.1:1381499580-1381799580 GCF_019279795.1 Protopterus annectens
TCGTCAATATTTCTCTTGAATAGAGTTAGTGAGGGACTCTGCCTGACATGGATAGGGATTCTGTTCCAGAGTGTATGGAGCCTCTGGGTTATGAATCTGTCCCTCCAGCACGTCCTATTTATTTCTGTGTTGAGGTTTAGGTCTCTTGCTCTCGTGGCTCTGATGCATTTGGATTTTCTGAGGTGGAGCATGTCCATTAATTCCGGATTGGACATGGCCTTGTACGTCGGGCACAGATAACCTCTGAGTAGGCGGTATGCGACTGAATAGAGCTGGAGTTTTTTCAGTCAGGCAGCATATGACATATGTTTAAGACCCTTTATCCTCTTAGTGAGGAACTTTTGGGGTCTTTCCAACTGCTGCAGGTGTCGGGTAAGATACATCCCAAATGGGGCATTGTACTCAATCATTGGCCTGATAAGAGAAGAGTACAGGGGCACAATGACCTCTCTTGATCTAGATGTGAAACCCTTCATGATAAGGTGGGCAATATAGAAGGTCTTCCTAACCACTTTGGCAATGTGAGTATCAAATGAGAGGTTACTGTCAACCTGGGTCCCTAGGTCCCTGATTACCTCTTCCGTACTTAATGGATTACCACCTATGTGGTAATTTGTGGGTACCTGGTTTTTCCCAAAGGGTATGACTATACATTTTTTGGTGTTCAGCTTAAGGCCATGGCTCTGACACCAATTATCCATTTCTATGAGGCCTCTCTGAAGGATATTTGTGTCTGCTGGAGTATCAATTATGGCGCCCAGTTTGCAGTCATCTGCGAATTTTGTCAGCCACAATCCTCCTTTGTTTGCCTGTACCTCGGAAAAATAAATGCCGAACAAGAGGGGTCCCAGGACTGAGCCCTGTGGGACACCGCTTGTGACTGGCTTAGAGTCTGACATAGCTCCAGCAACTCTGACCCTGTGGGTTCTGTCCTTGAGCCAGTTTGCAACCCATCTTGTGACATATGGGTTTACATTTAAGCTGGTGAGTTTGTCTATGATGCCCGAGTGGGGCATTGTGTCAAAGGCTTTTGCAAGGTCAAGGTAGGCTGTGTGAACTGCCTTACCCTCATCAATGGCCTTTGTGACTGTTTCAAAAAAGTCGACCAAGTTCAAAAGGCAGGATCTGCCCTTGACAAAGCCAAATTGGGTAGGATCCAATGTCTGTAGGTCCCCAATGTCTTTGTTTATGAGTTCCATAATGATCCTCTCCATAGCTTTGCAGACCAGGCTCGTCAAGCTTATGGGGCGGTAATTTCCAGGGTCCGTAGAAGCACCGCCTTTGTGAAGTGGGACCACTGTTGCCGTACGCCACTCTTTGGGTACGTATCCTGTAGTAAGGCTAAGATTAAACAGCAACCTTGTGTGTGGGTTTAGTTCCTCTTGGAGTTCATGTAGCACACAGCCCGGGACACCGTCCAGTCCCACTGATGCTGTGTTTTTAGCTTTAGAGAGGGTGGCTCTCACCTGGGCATCTGAGATATTAGGGAGGCTACACTCTGCTGGGATGGTTATTTCTCCTTTTGGGGGGGAGGGGGAGGAGAAATTTGCACTGAACCTGTCTGCCAGAATGTTGGCAATGTCAGTGGGTTCAGTGTATTTTGTGTCATTTTGGACTAACTCTGAGCATATCTGGGAGTTTCCACCCAGGTTTCTAACATAGCTAAAGAAGGCCTTGTGATTGTCTTTTGTGTCTTTTGCGATTTTTCTCTCAAAGTTGGCCTTGGATGATTTTATGAGTGATCGTAGTTTTTTGCTAGTACTGATCAGAGATGCCTTCCCTTTTAGGGATTTTTCTCTGTCATGTAGTAGCTTCCTCCTCCTGTTGTAAAGTTTGTTTATGGCTGGGGTCCACCAGACTGGGCACCTGCCTTTGGGGGAATGGGTCTTGGTTTTATTTGGGATTGCATGATCCATGCATTCTTGAAGGTGCCCGTAGAAGGCATTTGTAAAGGATTCAGCAGTGTGGGTTGTGGTCTCCACTGGCCCAGGGGCCTTGAAGGATACCACTTCAGTCTTAAGAAGTGTGAAGTTGGCTTTTGAGAAGTTCTTCACTGTGGTCTTTTGTGCAGGGGGGGGGGACGGGATGTGGATTTCCAGTGAGATTAATTTATGGTCTGATCTTACCAAAGAGGGATATACTTCCGGTGTGGAGCATTTTGTCCCCATGTTTGTGATGATCAGGTCTAGTATATTGTCTCCTCTTGTGGGAATGGTGACTAGTTGTTCCATCGCATTTGAGTTTATGAATTCTAGGAACCTTTGGGCTAGGGTGTTGGGGCTTGAGTAATGTTCCCAGTCTATGTTCGGGTAGTTGAAGTCTCCCAATATGATGGTATTTGGAGAGACATTCATACTCTCCAGTGTCTTCAGGAAGGCTGTGTGGAGTTCCTGAGTTTAAGAGGGTGGTCTGTAGCATGCTACAAACTGTAAGGCAGTTTTGCCTATGGTTAGTTGCACCTGGATGGTCTCCGATGCTTCGTGCATTGCCACTAACCTGGAGGTGTGGGTATCTTTGATGAATATGGATACTCCCCCTCCTTTTGTGGTTCGGTCCAAGTTTTGGGGCCAGAAAGCATGATATGAGGTAAAACCTGATAGTGCTGGGGTGCTCTCAGGAGCCTTGAACCAGGTTTCAGTCGCTGCACAGACATCGATGTTCTCCATACTGAGGAGGGCTTCGAGGGCGTGCATCTTGAGGTTTAGACTTCTGGCATTGAGCAGCGTTACCCTTAGTTTTTTTCCACTTGTGTTTTCTATGGAGGTAGGTTTGTCATTTGAGCCTTGCCTAAAAAAGGCACTATGGGGGTGGCAACAGCCTTGGCCAATATCCGGAAGCCCAGGGGTGACAGGTGCAAGCCATCCCTTGTGAAGCAGCGTGGCTTGTCAAGCATGTCATCCCAAGCAGACAGACATTGGATCCCCTTAGAATGACACCAGTAATTAAGCCAATTGTTAAAACTGATCATTTTGTCTTTGTACTGTGGCATCATTCTTGGTGAGGGTACGATGCTGCTCAGGGTCAAGGTCATACCGGCCTGGGCTACATAATCAGAGAGCTCCTCTATGTGTCTTTTCATGTAGTCCAGGGAGGTACGTCTCAGGTCGTTCACACCGGCATGTACAATGACTTAGTCATATATTTTACTTGCTGTGGAGTGACCTGAGTGCTTGTGTTATGTGGCGGATTCTAGCTTCCGACAGGCAGCTTACTGTGACCTTTTCCTTGTTCAGTCTGGTGAGCAGGACGTCAGTGTGTCTGACTATGGAGTCACCTATTACAAGTGTGTCTGGCATGTTGTTTGGCCTTAAGGGCTGTGACTGTTTAGCACACTGACTTTGTGAACTATGTGTTGCATGTGCTATGTCTTGAGGTGGCAGTTGCTTGGGTGTCTGCTTTGGAGGCCTCTGTTGTTTTGGTAGATTTTTAATCAGCGCCTCCGAGTATGTTTTTGTGTGTTTATGTGTTTGGTTTGCAGTTGTGATAGTTCTATGTGAGAATGGGTTTTTGGTGTGTGTGGTTACCTTCTCCTCCTGGCTGGTCTTGCCAGTACTGAATTGAGAGAGGTCAGCCTCCAGTTTGGCTATATAGTTGCATCTCTCGCATATATTTGTATTTGTTAGGAGGAGGAGAGGGTTGTCAGTGTACATGAGGCAATTGTAACATTGCCTCAAGATTCCTAGATTCACCAGCTGAACAGGAGAGGACGCCAGCAACTGACCCTTTGACATGCTAGAAGTAGTGAAAAAGATGGCTGTGTAACTGAGTCAGAAAGGACCTATAGGGAAAAGGGTACTCAAGGGAATTTAGGTGAATGAAGTACTTTCTTTTGTTTAGCAGTGCTTTATCTGTATAAAAAATGCTTTAGGAGCAAGTGCTGAGCTTTTCAGATAGAGTATAGGCTGTTTAGATTGCAAGTAGGGCAGTTCTAAGGGAAAAATTGAAGAGCAGACTTTACGGAGCCAAACATAGTTCAAACTTGATTAACCGGCACTGCCCGATGCTGCTCTATGAGCAACTTCTCGCTAATTCGTGTTAAAGAGCGCAAAAACGGGCTTTATAGCAGGGGGTTGAAAAGAGCCAGGAATTGACCCAAAATGGCCAATAAACTACAAGTTGCTGGGCTGGAACCACTCTTCTAGGGACAAATAGGTTGCTCAGTGCTCCCCACTCCCACTGGTGAACAAAGAAGCTTCCTCTTATCCAAATAAGGATATGGATAGCACAGGAACTAAGACAAAGCCCAGAGATCAGCAAAATCTGAAGACTGGACTATTCTAGTTCAGAAAAGCGGGAAAACAAGGATATTTTTTTGTTTTTTTTTTTTACAGAGACAGAAAAAGATACAGTAGCAAACAGTAAATGCTATAAAATGGCTAGCGCACTTGAGTGTGTTAGCCTAACAGTTAAATTAAACAAAAAATAACTTTTTAAAGTGCTAACAGTTTAAAATCTACATAGGTACAGTAAAAACAATATGCAGAGCTGTTTTTTAGGCGAAATGCAGTCGAGATGCAGTAATTAAAGCGAAAGCCAGAAAAAAATACTTAAAAATCCAGGAAAGTCACTCTTTCACTCTCTGCTGCTTGTAGAACTCTGGAGGACACCACGAGGAGCTGTGCTGAGTCTTTTACAAGTGAAAAAGCATGCAAAAATGGGCTTTATAGCAGGGGGTTGAAAAGAGCCAGGAATTGACCCAAAAATGCCAATAAACTACAAGTTGCTGGGCTGGAACCACTCCTCTAGGGACAAATAGGTTGCTCAGTGCTCCCCACTCCCACTGGTGAACAAAGAAGCTTCCTCTTATCCAAATAAGGATATGGATAGCACAGGAACTAAGACAAAGCCCAGAGATCAGCAAAATCTGAAGACTGGACTATTCTAGTTCAGAAAAGCGGGAAAACAAGGATATTTTTTTTTTTTTTTTTTTTACAGAGACAGAAGAAAAAGATACAGTAGCAAACAGTAAATGCTATAAAACGGCTAGCGCACTTGAGTGTGTTAGCCTAACAGTTAAATTAAACAAAAATAACTTTTTAAAGTGCTAACAGTTAATCTACACAGGTACAGTAAAAACAATATGCAGAGCTGTTTTTTAGGCGAAATGCAGTCGAGATGCAGTAATTAAAGCGAAAGCCAGAAAAAAATACTTAAAAATCCATATATATAAAACAAAAGAAACAGCACCAGAGCACTCCACTGCAAATGGACCATGCACAGAGAAAACTAGGAGCACTATAAGTAATAGTTCAAGCATGTAGTATAAAATCCAAGGTTTATTGGAATTCCAGGTTAGCGCTTTCACCCTCATGGCCTTCTTCAGACCTTTTACATCTCATAAAAGTAATGCTAACATTTATACTAAAGCCTCTATGACATCATTCTTTAATTAAGTAAAATAGTGTTCACCTGTAAGGCTTCATTCAAGAACAGTTTATAAATACTCAACCACAAATCAACTTCTACAGTTAAAGTATACATATATTAATATATATAGATATATATATATATATATATATATATATATATATATATATACATTATGTTTATAAAAGTATATATAAAGAATATACAAAAATACTTAAACATAACAGCATATATAAATATAAAAATATAAAAAACAAATATATTTAAAAATGTTTAAAATTTTTTAAAAATGTTACGTATATCAAAACATATGTATGTGGGTATATGCCATGCATCAATAAGATGTTATACAACAAATTATACCAGTTCATATAAGAGATGTATATAAAGTACATCTCATAATGAATTCATGTAAGAGTTGTATGAGGACTGCATTATATGATATATACAATGATGTATACAAATATAATGTCCCATCTGACCTGCAGGTCTTTATCTAACAACTAACTTTCTATTTTTTTAGGGTCAGTTTAATAGGGACTCTGTCATTCAGTCCAGGTCTCTGATCTGCTCTTAGCATTATAATCCACCTGGCTTCTGTCCTTTCTGTGTAGTTCTTTATGTCCCCACCCCTAGAATTGGGTTTGTTTACTTGTAGTACTAGAAATTTGAAGCTGTGTGTGTCATTTGTGTTCATGACATGCTTGGATAATGCATTATGTGGGGAATGGATAAGTATATTATATAGATGTTCACGTATCCTATCACGTAACCTTCTATCAGTTTTCCCCACATAAAATGCATCACATGCCATGCACCTAACTAGGTATGTGACATGCTGAGTGTCACAATTAGCTGTAGTGTTGAAACAAAATCTTTTCATAGTGACAGGTTGTACAAAGCTGGTGTCCTCAGATATAAAGGGACAATAATTGCATTTATGACATGGTCTAGTGCAATTTAATGTCTCGCTCCTAGCAACTGTAGTGGGGACTCTGGGTTGACAGAATAATCTGTGCAAGTTTGACTTATTTCTATAAACAAACAATGGTCTATCCTCCACTATCTCTTTTAATTTGGGATCTGTAGTGAGGACAGACCAGTTCTTATAAAAAATCCCTTTCACACTGCTGATGTCTTGTGTATAATTCAGTGAGACCCTAACTATGGGATGGTTCATCGTTGTATCAGTGATTCTAGTTCTCTCTGATGTTCCTTCTAAGTCTACAGGGTTTGCAAAATATGGACATGCAGATCGAGTTCAAAGATCATATACCCCTTCAATCTCGGAGTATATCTCTTCTGGTGTATAAGATGTGGCAGCTAGTCTCCCTCGTAATTGATCTAACTCATTCTTAAACCCTTGTTCTGTTGGATTCAAACGTGAGGCTCTTATGGTATGACCTTTCATTATATTGTGGAACACAAAACGAGGATGCATACTCCCTCTATGTAAGAGGGAGTTCTTGTAGCATGACTTCCTATATACACCTGTATTGGGTAGACCACTGTCTAACCTTTCAATCTAAGAATTATATCCATCTATCCAAACTCTCCATGGTAAAATTCAAAAAAATGGTCAAAGAATTGATCTCACAAAAAAACTTCTGTAGTTCATTTTCCAATTCTGCCCATAGGAGGAAAAGGTCATCCACAAACCTAGCATAATAAATAACATTCCTCTTGAAGCTATCTAGTGGGAATAGTTTTTCCTTTTCCCAGTCTGCCATCACTAGGTTGGCGTAGCTATTGGCGCATGATGTACCCATAGCCATGCCATCTTTCTGTATATAGACAGTATCATTGAACATGAAGATGTTATTTTCCAGGACTGCCTCTAGCAAACCAGTAATTAATTCAATGCGGGACATGGTATAATGAGAAGTTATGTACCTACCATAACGTTCCATGTTAGTTGTCTTCTCTCGCCTTCTTTCTTGCTTGATGGGTTCGGAGCCGATCCTCGGCTCCGACTCGGCACTTGCTAAGCTCAAGAGTCACTTTTACCAGCTCGAGGCAGCCCCATATCCCATGATGCAAGGCGGTAAGTACCCAGATCTCGTTTGATGACAAAAGGGCAATAGCACCTAGCATAAACACTTCCCAAGGAAGAAGGAAGAAAGAAAAACCTGCAGGATGGAAGAAGGACCAGCTCTGTATGGTCTTCAGCATCATAATTCCTTGTAGAGAAAGGTCTGTCCAGGCCTGGGGGAAGGAGGGAGGGTCGCAAGAAAGAAGGCGAGAGAAGACAACTAACATGGAACATTATGGTAGGTACATAACTTCTCAATGTTAAGTTGTCAATCTCGCCTTCATTCTTGCTTGATGGGACCGCGTCCCTAGCACCTCTATCCTGGGTGGCTCAATGGAACTGACTCTTGAGGACTGTAGAGCCAAAACTGGCTCTGTCCCTGGAGGCCAAGTCCAATTTGTAATGGGAAACAAAAGTATGAGGAGTGGCCCAAGTGGCCGCTGCACAAATAGTGTCTAAAGGAAGTCTAGCTTGAAAGGCTGTAGAAGTAGCTAAGCTTCTGGTTGAATGTGCTTTAGGTTTTGAGTACAGCTGTTTTCCCCTGAGCCGATAAATTTCAGAGATGACAGAAGAAAGCCATCTAGATAAGGTCACTTTTGAGACAGGAAGGCCTTTCTTGTTATCAGCATAGGAAACAAAGAGTTGATCGGATTTCCTAAATTGTTTAGTTCTGTCCAAATAATATCTGAGTTGTCGGTGGACATCAAGATAATGTAGTTTTTGTTCCGATCTGTTTGAATAGTTTGGAAAAAATACAGGGAGATCAATGGATTGATTCAAATTAGTCTTTGAGGCGACCTTAGGCAAAAAGGTCGGATTAGTTCTCAATGATACCCTGTCTTTGTGAAAGACCAAATAGGGGGGGCGAACAGATAGAGCATGAAGTTCAGACACCCTCCTGGCCGATGTAATAGCTACCAGGAATAAGGTTTTCCATGAAAGAAATTTCAGGAGCAAGAAACAGCTGGCTCGAAGGGGAAGAATCAAGGATGTCAGCACTAAATTTAGATCCCATTGAGGAGGAGGACTCCTGACTGGAGGCTTCAGGAGGAAAATTCCTTTCAAGAAGGCTCTACAAAGCCTGTGGGACATAATATTGTGATCTCGAACCCGACATGAAAGTTCGAGATAGCAGCCAATTGAACTCTAACTGTGGAAGAAGAGGAGCCTGCATGAAAAATCTCCGCTAAGAAATCCAAAACTGCCTGAACTGGAGCAGTGAAGGGATCAATATTCTTGGCTTTAGCCCAATAAGAGAAACGTTTCCATTTGCTTGTATAAATCCTCCTGGTAGAGGATTTTAAGGAGGCTACTAGAATGTCTCTAACGGGGTTAGAGATCAAAGGAAGCCTGGCTAAGGAAGGAAGTAGAGCAACCATGCTGTGAGGTTGAGAGAAGGGATAGACCGGTGCAGCTGACCGGATTGGTGAATCAGAAGATCTGGCACTGGGTCCAGATGCCACGGCTGCACCAAAAGGTGACGATGGAGGAACGGAAACCAAATTTGTCGAGGCCAATAAGGAGCAATGAGAATCATTTTGGCTCTCAAAACGGTTGCTTTCTGGATAACTTGAGGGATCAGAGGAAAAGGAGGAAAGGCATAAAGAAGTCCCTGGGACCAATCCTGGGTCAGAGCGTCTCTGGGGGGATGGCCTGGCAGAGGGAAGAGAGAGAAGAAGTCTGGGCATTTGCTGTTTTGGGGAGTAGCAAAAAGATCGCAACATGGGCGACCCCATTCCAGAAAAATCTCTTCCACTATAGATTGCTTGAGAGACCACTCGTGAGGCATGAGAATAGCTCTGCTCAATCTGTCCGCTAAAATGTTGGTTTTCCCAGGGATGTGCGTTGCTACCAGAAACCGATGAGAGGAGATCGCCCATTGCCAAAGTCTGAGCGCTTCTCGACACAAGGGGTAGGACTTGGTTCCGCCCTGTTTGTTGATATACCAAACTACAGACATGTTGTCTGTGTGGACTGCAATTGTCCCTACGGGAAGAAAGTCATTGAGGGCTTGCAACATTAAAAGCACTGCTCTCATCTCTAGGACATTTATGTGCAGGTGGTATTCGAACGGTTGCCACGTCCCATGAACCATCCTGCCCTGATAATGACCCCCCCACCCGATCAGGGAGGCATCCGTGGTGACAGTGGCTACCGGGATGGGGTACAAAGTGTCTGCCTTGGTGAATCTGGGGAGAAGTGATCCACCAAGCAAGATGATTCTTGCAAATCTGTGTCACCAGTATTTGGTGATGCATTGGAAGTTGTTGGTAAGACCACTGAGTGAACAACATCCACTGAAGAAGGCGCATGTAGAAGCGAGCCAGGGGAAGAAGAGTAATGGCCGCAGCCATGAGGCCTAATACCTTTAGAACCATTCTGGCCTGTACTTTCTTGTTGGCTAGAATGATCCTGACATGACTTTGAATGTCTGAAACTCTTTGATCTGTAAGGGTAGCTGACATCCGAACAGTGTTTAAGTTTGCGCCTATGAAAGTAATAGACTGGCAGGGCAACAAGGATGACTTTTCAAGTTGATCGAGATGCCCAAATGAGAACAAAGATTTATTGTGTAATCCCTGGCTTGAACAAGCTGATGCCTGGTGGTGGCTGAAAGGAGCCAGTCGTCGAGATACGGAAACACCTGGAATCCTTGACGCCTCAGGTGAGCCGTGACCACTGCCATGCATTTGGTGAACACTCTGGGGCTGTAGTGAGACCAAAGGGCAGGGCTCAGAACTGGAAATGACTGGACCCCAGCCGAAGCGGAGAAATCTCCTGGAGCCGCCTGTGAATTTTATGTGATAGTACGCATCCTGAAGATCTATTGAGCACATCCAGTTGTCCTTCTGTAAGAAGGGCAGAATTGACTGAAGAGTGACCATTCGAATCTTGTCTTCCTCACAGACTTGTTGAGTCTGCTGAGATCCAATATTGGTCTCCAGTCTCCCGTCTTTTGGGGACCAAAAGAACCTTGAGTAGATTCCGGCTCTGAATGATCTGTTGTAACTGGCTGAATGGCTCTTTTTTGCAGCAGTTTTGAGACTTCTAACTCTGCAATTTCCCTTAGACCGGGTGGTACATCTCGAAGGGAATTTGAGGGATAGAAAGGACTTTCCTCGAAAGGAATTTTGTAACCCTCGGATATGATCGACTGTACCCATCTGTCTTGAGTGAGGGAACGCCAGGCTTCTGGGTACAGCGATAGTCTTCCCCCGACTGCCTCCAAGGCGGGACAGCCGGGCAACATCTCAGGGATGCTGAAAGGGCTTGTCAGAGAGAGACTCTCTGTTTCCCTGGTTTTGTGGACCCTCTGCCTCTAGAGCGCATCTGTTGTTGTTACCCCCTCTGCCTCTAGGGGTAAACTGACCACGTGAATCCAGCGTGACTCCTTGGGATTTGCGGAACCACATTTTGCCACCCTTCTGTCCTTTGGGGTAAGGTCTAGAAGGGGTGGAAAAATGGACTCCTACGGCAGAAAGAGTTTTGCCGTCCTGCTCACACCTGGTCAACGTTTCCTTCACTTGAGGGCCAAACAAAGCTGACCCATCAAAGGGAGAGTTTGTGAAGGACACCTTAAAGGGATCTGCAAAATTACAGAGCCGCATCCAGGCTTGGCGTCTAAGAGCCACACCTGTATCTGCGGTTCTACTCGCTCCATCAGCAGCATATGATATCAGCCGCATGGAGGAGTTAGCAATGGAGTTAAGGGTTCCTAGCTGTGAAGCAATTTTTTCTTGAGCCCCTGCAGCTGTAGGATCCTGTACTACTTCACCTAGCTCCTTAAGGATATCCCTCTGGCGTCTGGTGAAGTGACATAGGTAGTTCAGCGAACGCATAGCAAAGGTTGCTGAAGAAAACATCCGCTTACCATATCTATCCATGGTCCTAGAGTCCTTATTAGGAGGATGGACAGGTACGGAAGGATCTGCAAGTTCCTTCTTTGTGGCAGCCGCCACCACCATGGCATCAGCGAGGACACCTTTGTGAGGAATTGCTTGTCCGACGGGCAGTAATAAATTTAGAAGGCCTCCTAGGGACTGGCTCTACAGAGTCAGGAGCAGCCCACGCCTTCGAGCAATAACCTGCATAAGGGGTCGAAGGCGGAGACACCCAGGAGGTGGAGGGCCGAGATCCAAACGCCTCCAGGTATACTGACTCATCCTCAGAGGGATTATTGGTGGGCCAGTTTCCCCTCTGTCTAAGGAGTTCTAGGATGTCTGAGAAGGAGACATCCTCAGAGGGTATCTTGGGGATCCCTCTGACTCATCTAAGTCAGTATCTGAAGTGATAGACTCGGGGGAGTCTACGTGTTTCCTCTTACAGGTCCTCTTCCACGGAGGGTCTCCCGACAAATCAGGAGAATCCTCGGAAGAGGGGGATATTCCCAGTGGGGAAACCTGAGGCGGAGGATCTCTGGGTCCGGGAGCAAGAGAAGTGGCAGAGATGTCAACAGGCACTATAGAGGGGGGAGCTAAGGGAACAGACTGCTGGCTGAGTCCAGTGGCCAGCACACTCTTCATCACCTCAAGGCTCCTCCCAGGAGGTCCGAGAGAACCCGCTCCAAGAGCTAGGAACTCCAGGACCCACCGAAAAGGAAGGCTCCGAGGCAGATGTCGGAGCCGAGCTCACCAAGGCCGAGGCTCCAAGGGGAAGAGCGGGGTCGGACAAGGGTCCAATGCCACTCACCCCCTTGGAGGAGACCAGGGAAGCCCGGCCACCGAAGGTCTCGAAGAGGAGATAAGAGTAGAGGCTGAAGGAGCAGAAGGGGGTATCTGTCCCTCAGCCATAGCAGAAACTATTCCCGAAGACTCCAACTCCAAACTCTGGGGTAGAGTCGAAGGAGGAATTGCAATGGGGTGTGGACTAATAGTCGTCTGCTGAGACAGACTATGTAGCATTTGGGCCAGTGCCTGTGATTTTAGTAATCTACTGACCACTCTCTCTAAATCATGGTCAGAAAGCCTGGATGACCTTGAAGATCGGCTCCGATGGCTCCGTTCCGAGAGGAGAGGCGGCCGAGCCGAGTATCGGCTCCAAGGAAGGGGACCTAGACCTCTTCCTCGAAGGAACCATCGGAGCCGATGAAACCACAGAAACTGTCGGAGCCGACAACTTATCGGCACCGACAGGTAGCTTCGATGCATCGGCTCCAGCCGGAGCCGATACAGCCATAAAAGTAAGGGTGTCGGAGCCGATCGGAGCCGACACCGATGCCTGAGCCACATGGTGGTCGGAACCGAGAGGAGAGGCGAAGCCGGAGCCGAGAGTATCGGCTCCAAGGAAGGGGACCTAGACCTCTTCCTCGAAGGAACCATCAGAGCCGATACAGCCATAAAAGTAAGGGTGTCGGAGCCGATCGGAGCTGACACCGATGCCTGAGCCACATGGTGGTCCGTTCCGAGAGGAGAGGCGAAGCCGGAGCCGAGAGTATCGGCTCCAAGGAAGGGGACCTAGACCTCTTCCTCGAAGGAACCATCGGAGCCGATGAAACCACAGAAACTGTCGGAGCCGACAACTTATCGGCACCGACAGGTAGCTTCGATGCATCGGCTCCAGCCGGAGCCGATACAGCCATAAAAGTAAGGGTGTCGGAGCCGATCGGAGCCGACACCGATGCCTGAGCCACATGGTGGTCGGAACCGATCGGAGCCGACACCGAAGTTGTCGAACCAGAATCGGCACCGATAGCTATCGGTGCCGAAGGTTTGTGTAAACCAGAATCGGCTCCAGCCGGAGCCGATCTCGACTCTGAAAGAGTCGGAGCCGAGGCCACAGGCTTGGACACAGAAGCCTGGGCCTTGGAAGACTTTGAAGTCTTAGATGGAGCCGACTTGGCCGGAGAGCCCTCTGGCTTGAGAAGGCCCCTCAAAATCAATTTATTTCTTCTCTCCTGCAGGACTCTCTGGCTAAAAGAGTGACATATAGCACAGGAGTCCTGCAGGTGAAGAGGCCCCAGGCAGTAAAGGCAAGAAGTGTGACCGTCTGTCAGAGACATCTTCTGACAGCACGAGTCACACTTAAAGCCTGAGACCCTTTCCTTAGACATGGTGAATAATACACCATGTCTAAGGAAAGGGTCTCAGGCTTTAAGAAGAAAAATCACTTACCAGGAGCTGGTAAAAGGAGGACCTCATCAGCGAAGCGGCAAACGAGATCTGGGTACTTACCACCTTGCATCATGGGATATGGGGCTGCCTCGAGCTGGTAAAAGTGACTCTCGAGCTTAGCAAGTGCCGAGTCGGAGCCGAGGATCGGCTCCGAACCCATCAAGCAAGAATGAAGGCGAGATTGACAACTTAACATTCAGTATTCACCCTGAGACATCTCCATATACTTTCTAACCCACATTTTTGGGTATAACTGTAAATAATGATTGTACATCAAGAGTCACTAATAGGAAGTGTAAATCAGTCTTTAACACACTCACTTTACTGTAAAGGTCCAGCAGAAACTGTTTAGTATCCCTCAGGATATGAGTGAAACTATCTACAACTTTCCTTAGTTGTTTTTCGACATACAAGGAGAGGGGTTCAGTAGCCCAACCTCTCCCTGCCACAATGGGTCTCATGGGTGGATTATGTGTATTCTTGTGGACCTTCGGTAACCCTTGAATGACTGGAATCAATGGATTTTAAACTAAAAAGAATGTGTATAGTTCCAAACTAATAATTTAACTTTTGGATATGTCTTCTAACATACTTCTAATAGTTCCAACCCATATATCTATTTCAGTCTTAGAGATTACTGAATATAACTCACTATTATCCAACATTGTTTTCATTTTGTCATCATAGTCCGTTCTATTCATAACTACTACTGGCCCTCCTTTATCAGCTGGTCTAATCATAAGTGTATTGTCACTCCTCAGATTATTCATAGAAACTCTCTGTTTTGAACTCAGGTTACCATACCATTTCTTTTTGTTATTATTGTTTAAGCCATGTAAGTCCTCTCTACCATTTTTACAAAAGCATCTATTAATGGATGTAGTATGGGAATAAATGTGCTGGGTCTCTTGAAAATTCCATGTTCACCCATTGATGAATGTCCCTCATAATCTAATTTCAGTTGAACATTCCTTCCAAACAATTTCGTATCTATCACTGAGTCAGGTAGATTGCTTTTCATAGAGGGAATAAATTATAGTCCCTTATTCAGTACAGAGATTTCATCTTCTGTTAAAACTGTCTGAGAGGTTCCAAACTAATGTCTGGGTATTCTCTCCCACATTCTCTTGATTGTGGGGCCTACATGTTCCTTCCCTAAGCCCTTGCGTTTCTGTCTGCCCCTGCTCATTGATCTGTTTCTCCCTCCTCTGGGTACCTCGTTGATGGGGAAAGGAGTATGTTCATATGTTGTTTTATGGGAGCTTGCACTAGGGTCTTTCCTTCTGACAACAGGTTCCTGTAATAAAGCATTGTTATTCAATGAGCTGTCATACTTGTGAGAGGTGCTTGGCCCTGTGCTTACTGTTGGTGCAGGGGCCATCTCTTGCATATCAGCGTTGGATGTGATTATTGCTAAGGAGTTACTGTCTAATTCTACTGGGTTTGCCCCTGTAGTTACTACTGGAGTAAGATCTAAGGTGTTCTGGTGTACGTTACTGACATTACTAACATCATCCTGCACATTCAAAACAATATTGTCTACAACATGGTTAATACTAGTACTTTGTATGTCTCGTACTTTAGGCAAGTGAGTAAAATTATTCTTATTAGCACTATCATGCTTATTAACAATGCGGACACCATGTCCCCTACAGCCAGTGTTTCTAGCAAAGTTATTCCTCGGCCAAGTGAAGACATGGCCATTTTTTAAATCTGCAGTATCTCGCTGAATTTTGGAGCATTTCTATTCCAGTAATGTTTTCTCAAAGAGATACACATTATCCAAAAGTTGTTCCATTAATTTATCCACCACTAATGCTGGATATTTAACTGTCACATAGTTCTGACAAGCACATATCTTCTTTTGTATTTCTAACTCGTGCACTGAGAAAAAGTCATTGAGCAGTGTCATATATTTAACACTCACCTCAATATTCAACTGTTGACACTTGTAAAGTAGTTCAGGATAAAGTGCTCCAGTTGTAGGCATCTTAAGTACTCTCAGTCCTCTGGGAATGATTTTCCTGTCTATGCAGACCTCAAAATGCTGTCCGCATCTGTAGTTTCTTCAACTTCAAAAAATCAGATTCTAACAGCTCAAAGTGTTCTGTGATTCCTTGTAGTATTTCCATAGACTCAGCACCCTCTGTCTCTTCCTGTTCATTCATGAGTGTCATTAGAGGGTTGTCCCGCCCTGCTACATATTCAGGTCTTTCCTGCTTACTGCAGCTGCTCCTGCACTGTAAAGTAATTCGATATCAACAGTATCCTTCTCAGCCATGTCCCCTATATATATATATATATATATATATATATATATATATATATATATATATATATATATATACAGACATATAGATACATATACAGTGAATATAAAAAGTGCACACACCCCTGTTAACATGCCAGGTTTTTCTGATATAAAAAAATGAGACCACAATAAATCATTTCAAAACTTTTCCCACCTTTAATGTGATCTATAACCTGTACAATTCAATTGAAAAACAAACAAATCTGTTAGAGGGAAAAATATAAAAAATAAAAAACATACAATAAGCTTGTTGCATAAGTGTGCACACCCTTAAACTACTTTGTTGAATCACCTTTTGATTTAATTACAGCATTCAGTCTTCTTGGGTACACACCTACCCTCAATTAAAGAGACTCTAATTAACCCCAAATAAAGTTCAGCTGTCCTAGTAGGATTTTCCTGACATTTACTCAGTTGCCTGCTACAGCAAAAGCCATGGTTCACAGACAGCTTACAAAGCATAAAAGAGATCTCATTGTTGAAAGGTATCAGTCAGGAGAAGGGTAAAAGAAAAATTTCCACAGCATTGGATATACCATGGAACACAGTGAAGATAGTAATCAAAAATGGGGAAATATGGGACAACAGTGATGCTCCAAAACTGATTAAAAACAAGACAAAAACTGGTCAGGGAGGCTGCCCAAAAGATCTACAACAACACTGAAGGAGCTACAGGAATTTCTGGCAAGTAGTGGTAATGTACTACATGTGACAACAATCTCCCGTATTCTCCATATGTCTGGACTATAGGGTAGGGTTGCAAGACAGAAGCCTTTTCTTACACAGAAAATATCCAGGCCCGGCTAAAATTTGAAAAACAATACATCAAGTCTCCCAAAAGCATGTGGGAAAATGTGTTAGGTCTGATGAGACCAAGGTCGAACATTTTGGCAACAATTCCAAAAGGTACGTTTGGCGCAAAAACAACACTTTGCATGACGAAAAGAACACCATCCCCATGGTGAAGCATGGTGGTGGCAGTATCATGCTTTGGGGCTGCTTTTCTTCAGCTGGAACTGGGGCTTTACTCAAGGTAGAGGGAATTATGAACAGTTCCAAATACCAGTCACTTTTGGCTCAAAGCCTTCAGGTGTCTGCTAGAAAGCTTAAGATGAAGAGGAATTTCACCTTTCAACACGACAATGATCCCAAGCATACATCCAAATCAACAAAAGAATGGCTTCACCAGAAAAAAAATTAAAGTCATTGAATGGCCAGCCAGAGCCCAGACGTAAATCCAATAGAAAATCTGTGGGGTGACCTAAAGAGGGCTGTGTACAAGAGATGCCCTCGCAATCTGACAGATTTGGAGCGCTTTTGCAAGGAAGAGTGGGTAAATACTGCCAAGTCAAGATGTGCCATGCTGATAAACTCCTACCCAAGAAGAGTGAATGCTGTAATTAAAAATACTAGTTTAAGGGTGTGCACACTTATGCAAACAGCTTATTGTACGTTTTTTATTTTTTTTATATTTTTCCCCTAACAGATTTGTTTTTCAATTGAATTGTACAGGTTATAGGTCACATTAAAGGTGAGAAAAGTTTTGAAGTTATTTATTGTAGTCTCCTTTTTTATATATCACAAAAACCTGGCATTTTAACAGGGGTGTGTACACTTTTTATATCCACTGTATATAAACACACACACACACATATATATATATATATATATATATATATACACACACACACACACACACACACACACACACACACACACACACACACACACACACACACACGCGCACATATATGCGTGTGTGTGTGTGTTTTTAATTTTGTGGTACTGCATTTTATCTCTCACCTTCTGAGTTTGATTTTTTTCAGTTCTCCCATGTGCATTTACCAGATTTGTGCTAAGTATTATGATATTGCTTTCAGTTCCATTATATCATTTATAGGAAGCATGGGCATAAAATCAAGGCCCTAAGATTTCCTTGTATCTCCTGATGTCAACTGTAATTCATGAAGGAGTTCTGAGTATTTTTTTGCATAAAATTAAGTGATGAATTATTGCAGTTATATGATTTCTCCTCACCCCCTCCCCACAATCACACAAATACAAGTTTCACTGAGAAGGGCTTCTGTTCTATAGTTCTATTTTATCCCCTTTGGTTTTAGTGATTTGGTTCTAATAGTATGATTTAACAATGGAATTTTGATGATGCACAGTTAAAGATGTAAGCAATAACCGATGAGGTGGTGTGGGATATTGAAGATTTACCTATGGTTGGCGTGGTTTAATCACGAGGGTGAAGCCCGAGTGATTAAATAAAGCCAACCGTGGGTAAATTTCAATATACCACAACCACGGAGTTGGTTATTGCTATTATACAATGATATTATTTAAGAAAAAAATACCTACTTTTCTTAAATAATGTCTTTGTATAATGGTGCCGTACTGTTCTTCCACGGCTGGTGGTATCCTGCTGCCTTGTTTTGATGTACTGCGCATGCATATGGGACTTGCATTCCCACGCATACCCAGTACATCAATGCTTTGATAAGGAAGCAATGGAGAAAAGAAAGTCTCCGTTGCTCTGTTTTAGTTTTTCTTTTTTTTTTTTTATTAAAAAAAAGTTTTGGCTACATTAGGGGTAGGAGAGAGAGAGAGAGAGACAGAATGGAGGAAATGCAAACAAAATCAGGTACGTGTCTTTAGTTTTAAATAACGTACGTGATTTTCTTTGTATTTGCTCCATGCTGCCTCTCTGGTATGTCCGGAGACCGGACTATAGATTTTTTTCATATTTTTTGTTAAAAAAAATATAAAAGTTATACACTATACGAATGGAAAGAATTCCGGGTGACCAGACCTTTTTCCGTTAGTATATTCTGGGATTTACAACGGGCACGCTGGTTGGGCTGGCCAATCAGCATGCTCTTTTTCAAATATTAATGGCCAGTCATTGTATAATTGTTAAGTTATGTTTTTCTGTAAAACTGTGTATAGATACTTAGCTTTTTAATAAAGGTTTAAACATGCCAGCAATGCAGTGGAACTCCACTCACAAATCTACTTCCTCATCTGCTACAGAACAATATAAATGGGAAGGAATATAAAATAAAGGCTGTAAATCTCTGCTGTATTGATTTCATATGCACTGCTACTTCGACATACATAACAACAGGTACAGATGTTCTCTTCTGGTTGGACATGACCTGTACTATTGTAGGTTTTTCTATAATTTTTAATATGCACTGTTTTTTTTCCCTAAACATCTGACAGGTACTGTCAGGCAGTACACTAAATACAAATTAATTTTAAGGGGCAACATTTTGCCCAGCACAAAGGCATCAAATGTTCCACTTTTAGACACATATGCTAACAAAACAGGGCTAACTTCTGGTCCACAGTGGTTGTAGGTGCTGCACCAGAGGGATACAGGGTAAAAGTTGAATGGTCTGCAGTATGACAAGTGGCCACAGCAGAGTCACCCACCTGCAGCTGTGACAAATTGCTAGCCTGCTTTGGTGGCAAAGGCTGCTTGCTTGTTTTTTTTTACTTTTTGTGGCTGGAAGAAGGACTGGCCATGGGACCCGTAGTCAGTTCTATGGTCAAGCCAAACATGGCTCCTCTTTTGGGGAAGACAAGCAGCAAATGCCAGTAAATACCATCAGTCAACAAAAATTACTTTTTTGACAGAAAAATACAAATGCATGTTAAAATACTTTGCCATCCCCAAAAAAGTAAAATAAACACAATTTCTCATCAGAAAAAAGTGTTTTCAGTTATTTTACACCACTTTTAAACTGATAGGAAAAATGAGCACTCCATTTAAAAGTATGCTACAGTTTTGTTTTAGTCCATTAAAACAGAACATTCATAGCTTTAAAATAACTTTCCTGAAGAAGAAAGTGATAAAATATTAACACAAATAAGAAAATGGAAAGTCTTTTTCCCAAAGGCAACTTATCTGCCAGCAAAGGAACATCCCAAGATGACCATCAATCCTCAAAAGCCTCAGAGGAGCATACTCTTGGGCAGTAGTAAAGCTTTGAAGGACTTCACACCCGAGCTTGTCTTTTATACAGCTTAGCTTGGGCTGCCTGAAAGTTTAGATGTATGGAATGTGCCCTGAAGCATTGGAAGCTGGCCGGCTGTTATACTCTTGGCAGGATATATCCCATATAGCGAAGGTTACTGCAGCAGTGATCAATATGATGAACATGTCTGACATCATATCTCAGAAATATGTCCACATGCAATAAAAATCCCAAAACTGTATGGTTGGCACACCATGCATCACTCCTAATATTTTATTTTGAACTTATTAACTGGGGTAGAGCACTGATCTCATTGGACCTATTTTAGTATGACCCCACAGGTAAACACAATAAATAGGTGATATTATATACATAGTGATAAAAAAATGCAATATATTCATGTGCTGTTTACAAAGGGAATGTCATAGTTGGCTTAAGGGTATAAAGATAATAGATAAATGATATTATATGCAGAGTGACTGATAAAATATGATATATACATGCATTATATACAGAGAAGATATCAGAGTTGGAATGCTGTAAGAATCACAATCACAATAAAAAGTAAAGTCAGAGCAAGCAATGTAGAGGGGAGTAGAGTAGGAAAATGTTACATTGTATGAACAGAGACAGAGCAGCTGCATTTTCCTACAGTCTTGTAATGTGCTTTTATTTCTGATCAGGAAATGTGGTAAGAGGAGTGTGACCACAGCAATGTAGCCACAGGTATTGTAGGTCTGACTGCATGTCACCTCTGTGCTAGGTCTCATGTCAGGCTGAGACTTCTTTATACAGCACACCAGGCAGACACATCTGGACCATTTCATAATGGAAGCACAGAGGATAGACATCCAGAGGGATGGAGGAATACAGTGCAAGGGAGACATACAGTATCCCTGCAGACATAAATAATAATGGCATTGATAATCCAGCTCATGGAAACATTCCTGAGCCCTAATGAAGATATTAGGATATCACAGTTGCCGTCTAGCTGGCTTCTGCTACAGCTAATAGACTGTCTAATGCACATGCGGGAATACACATACACACACACACACACACACACACACACACACACACACACACACACATATATATATGTTTTCAGATGCCACAGACAACACTGAAATGTGGATTCCACAGTTTGCCACCTGCCAGATATACTTAGTATACTATGATTAGGAAACGCGCCACTGATACTATAACTGCATGTGTAAACCAGCATGGATGCCACTCTATAAATTGTTAGGTGACATGTGACAATAAAGGTCATATAAGAGATGTGTGTACACATAATCCTGGTAGAAGTCATGATGCCAATGTCTGAAACTCTAATGCTCTTTGCCAGGGCTTTGAAAGTGGCCTAACCCTTTACAGTCAAATCACAGGAAGTACAGGAGACTCCAATAAGCCAAGGCTGCTCACCCCCATTCAATCACCATAAATACCACAGCATGAAGCATATAACAGGGCCTGTAAAAGGGAGTATAACATCACTGAACATGTCTTTGCCCATTTCAGGATGTGGTTTTGCTGTTTACATGACACAGATGGAGCCATGTAATACTCCCCATTAACTTCAGAGTCACAGCCTAATGCATTCTGCTCATCTTCACCTATACAAGGTTAGTACCACAACCAGCACCAAACAAACCTAGACACCCACTTTGACATCATGATGATTAGCAACCAGCCTCCATAAGGACCTGCTCACCAATATCAACAGAATAGATAATGATGCACAGTGCTGCAACAAGTCTGCTGTAAAAATAATTAACAAATACATGTATGTGTGCTTGTGCCAATGTAAGTGATTTGTAATATAATGTAATTATATAATGCAAAAGATCAAAGTTATCATATCATCATCTCCCATGCATGCAATATGTAACACACACACTGCAGGCACATCCCATACAATCACTGCAGCAGCCCAGGTCTCTTACATCTTTCCCTGACCATGTCTAACAACAGATGTGGTATATATTATACGCGACGCTCAATGTTGTTCACTGATCTGTACCCTGCCATATCCCATAGGGATGTTCCTGAGGTGGTGAGGAATGAGTTGCCCTACGCTACATGCACAGTCTGCATTGTCATCAGCAACAACTCCACAAAGTCTTTCTGTTAAGCTTCTCATAGTAGGTGGTCCCACACAAGGTTCTCATAAGGGTGTGGTGATGACATTCTGTAAATGCTGATAGGAATCAAAGCAGAAGAGGCTAAACTTTGAAGGTGCTACCATAAGCAAGTCTCCACAAAGTGCACAACAGTAGCTGCTGATGTTCCACCAAGACAGCCGTCACTGCCTTCACCACATGTACAATATTTTCCAAGTATGAACCTCACAGCACAGTCTTCTAAAATTATCATTATACCTGCACAGCTACTAGGCACTAGCAGCCACCAAATAAATTAAAAAAAAAAACAAAATAATGTGACACATCATCTCTACTCAAGTAATAACAGAATAAGACATGACAAATCAGTGAAGCATCAGTTAGTGTCATTGCTGGGGTGCCTTCTGTGTGGAGTCTGCATGTCCTCCCTGTGTTTGTGCGTTTTTTCTCTAGGTGCACTGATTTCCTCCCACATTCCAGAGATGCACAGTACGTGGATTGGACACTCTAAATTGTGTGTATAAATGTATGTATGTATGTGTATTTGGTATGTAAAACAACCATGGCAGGGCTAGCCACTCGGTGGTGTGAACACTGGCACTAGATGACTGTCACTGTTGAAGTAACACCTGAACCCCATTTGCAAAAATGGGAAAAGGGGTTGTGGATGGGTAGATGGACATGACAAAGTGAGGTCAAAGGACAGAAATGCAAAATCTCTGCTAAACAAAGCATATAAATAATTAAAAGAGAAATATAGGAGTTTAGTTAATGGCTGTATGAGTGAATGTGAAAATATGTTGGCAATCTATATTAATTGTGACCAATGGCGTGATATATGTTTGACGTTGTTAGAAATTTGGATGGAAGTGTTTGCAGAGGTATTTTTACGCCTCTTCAAAGCTAAATAAGATTAATTTGTCAATTTCCAATTATTGCTCGATATGTGACGGGTATCAAGAAGGTACATGGGTGCATGTTTTCTGGGAGTGTACTATGTTAGTCTGCTTAAGAAATTGCAAGTACTGCTGCTAAGAGATTTACAGCAGATATTCAGCTGATGAAGGAAATTTTTCTTCTTTATTGGAGCCAGGATGTTGGTAAAGAGAAATAAATTAAAAAAAAACAGCTGATCCCCTTGATCTTGTTGGTGGCAAAAAAATTGTATCACCAGTAAATGAAGGAAAATGATTTACCCTGATTCAACTATGTCAGAAATGAAGCAGGGTAAATTAGGACTGGAGACAGGAAGTAGGAAAAATGTCATGGTGTTAGCTAAGTGGCATTTATCAGAGATTTACATGATGAGGACTGTTTGGGGAAACAGGAAGGGTGTTTCATTTGTGTTTTGGTTATGTTTTTTCTCTTCTGTTCCAACATAAATTGTAAAGGATAAAGCTTTATTAAAGAACCAGTAAGCACTTTTGTCTCCAGTATAAAGAAGCCTATGGAGATGAAAGTTCTTAATACGTTATTCATTTATTGTCTTACTAGACGGTAGCATCCTTACATCTTGCCATCTTAGTATCTGGCTACTGAGCCCGCGCTTAATACTTCTAGAGGACACATTTTCATAATGCAGTCTATTCCTTGCAGTACCTTAGCTGTTCAGGCCTCGGAATCTGTGTTTGATTACAATAGTTATGCATGCTGTGCATAGGTTTCATCTACAGCAATGCCCACACTAGCAGTGGCTATCATGACTACAACTCTGCTCCAGCTGTAGTGAGAATATAGCATGTTCAGTCATAGTTTACAGTAATCCAGACTGTACACTCCCTAACATATCATTTTTTACTGAATCAGATGATGGCCCATGTAACATGGACTAGATCATAGAAGGGTAAGCCCAACCTGACCTACTGCAGCTCAGGTCCATACAGCCAGCATATCATCAGCCTTTGTAGATAAGCCACCAGCCTCAGTATGCACGTGTGTCTCCTATATGTCATATAGTCACATAAAGTGTGTGTCTGCATCCCAGCAGGTATACACTCAGTCTCTCTGCTGTTCTTTCAGCATACTTAGCCATGACAGTGGCAACAGTGACATCATCAGTCCTGTAGGCAGAAAATTTGTGAAACCCACAGTTCCTAGACCCAAGCTCTTCCTCATCCTGGGAGCATTCTACATTCTGATGTCCAGACCCAACAGCAGATAGAGAACATGTAAAATAAAGGCATAGTAAGGTATGCCAGGTGCCTTCACTCCAACAAAAACAAATATGCAACAGTGAAAACTATACCTGATACAGCATGTTTTCATTTCCTGAATATACTGGGCCATACAGCTGTGTCTTGACCAGCTGCAGGTTGCACATTAAAAGGCTGTTCAAACATTCAGGAAATAAACAGAATCTCTTATCACAGAAACTTCAAGAAGAATATGAATGATTCACCAACCTGCCATTCACAGCACACCCACATCCACACCACCAGGAAACTTACTAACAGACACTTTGTGTCCCAAGACCAGAAGTACTTTGTCATCCAGGGTCAGCTGCGTACCTGGTGGCAGTATCCTCCCATATTGCTACAGCAGAGCTATATCCCAGACCTTTCCCTTCACCCCCTCTTCAATCATTGATATATCATCTTTATTTGCTTCTCAGTCTATCATATACTTCTACAGCATTCACATCTATGACAGCCTCAGCCCATTTCAATAATCTGATCGCTTGATTCCCACCATAATCAACTAATAGCGTGTTGTCAGACTGTAGGTCATTCTCTAAGTCTTTTTTCTCCCTTGTCTGCTGACCATCAAGCCTCCTCCATCCAGATGAGTGCATTCATTCCCACATACTGAAGAGTAACCCAGTATCTGTAAGAGGACAAAGGCTGTCTGTGGGTAGCCATCATACAGGCAGTCATGAGGTTGTTGTGTAATCACTAACACCACAGGTATGAAGACATTTGTACTGGTTCTAACGCCACCTCCTGGGTGGGGGTGGGGGCACTAGTTACCAGCATCACTGCCAAGATTCACAATGCCTTTTACTTGTAACCATATGCTCTCATGCACTTCATATGAAGGATGCCACCAAGTTGTGACTTGGTGAAATGAAAGCCCACCTCACACGGCATGAATCTGTATCAGCACTCCTCCTTAAGGAGATCATGTCAGAACATGTCTTCCTTCTCATTACCCTCAAACCCCAGGATGGTCATACCCATCCTCTACTGCCAGCTCTGTCAAGCTCCTGAGCAGCTAATTGATCTCAGGTTGATGGTGATATTCATAGCTTTTATTTCTCTAAATCATTGAAACTGGATGACTGCACAGGATTTATCAGTACATTAATCTCCTTGCTGGTTGACGTTCACCTACCTCTTTATTCCACTCATTGCCTGAAATAGAACAGAAGTTATAAGAAACAGAAACAACACATCCTACAACAACATGGAGGTAATCTGTGATTTTTCTAAACAGTATTCTAAAATATCTATTGTAGGCCACCAAACACTGCATGATCTTTACAACAGCATGAAAATCAATATAATGCAATATGCACAAATATATTAACATTGGCATAATCAGTAAAATGCATGACTTACTGATTCAAATAAACTGTCCCAGAAATACTCTCCTTTCTGAGGAATGTGAAGTTAGTCTGCTAAACGATAGTCTACCAACAACTTTCAATGGCACACCAACATGCAGACAGTATGTAAATAGTGATCACTCTGTATGCATATGCAATCAGTCTAAAGCCACAGTAAGTTTCATGAGACTCGTATGTTTCCAGTTGCACTCCACTAACTAAACAAACACACTTTGGAATGCTAGTCTCACAATGCACCTCCAGAATTAGCTATACCATATAATCCCATACAGATTTATTTGTTTGTTTATTTACCAGGATAGTCCGACTGGGTCAAAAAGAACCCATTTTCAGTGGAGGCCAGGGGAGAAAAGCTTCAAATACAGACTCTAATGCACAAAACTTTATTAACAAAACATTATAAAAAAAGCATCACAATAAGATAAATAAATGTACAGACATAAAATTATAATTGTACAGACTTTATAGGTAGCAATACAGAAGGAAGTGGGCAAACAGAGAATTACATCCTCAAAATACTTACTTTTCTTAAAAAATCCCCCGGATTCTCTATAACTGGCATGGCATGCAAGATCGGTGCAGGAGCTCAAGCAGGCAATATGTCTGCCGTGCGATCCAGGAACAGCCTGCAGGGGCGTGCATGAGCGCTCCTGCACTAATCCTGCAAGGACTAAGCCCCTGTATGCAAATCACCCCATTTTCAGGAGAAATCTATGCAAATTAGGTGATTTTGTAATCCAGGAAGATTTCAACCAGCCGTGCTGGACTAGTGCTATCTGCAGAAATGTACTCAGTTAGTAGCCGAGTATATTTCTACAAAATGCAAAACGGAGCTGTGACATCCCCAAATAAAGGCTGCATATCATGTAGTAAGCATGCCAATGGCCAAGTATAAGGTCATTGGCATTGCAAACAGTAAAAAAAATACAAAAATCAACTTTTATTTTTTTTTTAGCCGATCTCGGCTATTTAAGCGTAGGGCAGGGGGGATAACAAAATGAACCTAAATTAAGCATTCTAACTAAAAGTAATATTCTGCCATGCAAGTCAATGGCAGGCAGAAGACAACATGGCCAGTGCGTAGTGGTTGCTAAGGGGGGAGGCTCAGTGTGAGACATGTAACTATGCATTAGCAGGCAATCCGATGCAAATGAGGTTAATGATAGTGAATCCCAGTTTTCCCCAGCATGTGAGTCAGGTCCAATAGTGTAAGAGTATAAATAGCTTGGTTCAAGCCTAGGAGTTAGGTGACATCATTGGGGGGGGGCGGCTGTAAGCAGAATGGAGTCCTGTGGCTCGGGTTTGCTATTAACTTAGCACAGCTAAACTAGGGGGTGTGTCTGAATCTGCCTACCACTCTTTACATTGCCTAAGCGGGTGTGCGCGACACACACCAGGTTTTAAAGGAAGAAAAAGAAAGTTAAACCAGGAAATAGCAACACTGTACACATTTGAGCACTCAGTTTGCGCGGCTCACCCTCGGGCTTAAACAGGAAGGCAATGGGAAGGGAAAACAGCAGTAGGAAGGTAATCAAGGAGAACTAGCATAGCTGGCAAGTGAAATGTATCAGAATCAGCCAATTACATAGGCAGCAGATCAGCCCAGCCCAGAACACTACTATAAACTATGCAAACACCTTCCCCTCTGGTTTTTCCCACACTCTACACCACCGGTGTATACAAGCGGGGAAATTTTAACAAACAAACCTACAAAATGAGAAGGGCTGCAGCATGCAACATAGAACAACATGTGCAAGAGGCTGAGGGTGGTGAGGATGTGAATGCTGCCGATCAACCCACAGTGAGGAGATGGAGAAGAGTGTATAGACCCAGGGTAACCTACCAGGGGCTACATGAGCTGGAGATAGTGGAGCACTACGGGGTGGACAGAGACCTCCTATAGCAAATTGTTGAGCTGTGCCGGCCACACCTGACACACCAAACTGACCGAGTGGAACCCATCCCAGTGGATACCAAGGTATGTATAGGCCTAGGAATACTAGCCACAGGTACCTCCCAAAGCTCAACTGGGGATATCATGGGGATCTTACAGGCATCAGCATCCAGAGTATTCCACCAGTTCCTGGATGCCATGTCAGCACATGCCGATGAGCATGTATAGTTCCTCAACACCCGTGAGGTATTGGCCAGCAATATGCATCTCTTCCACCAAACAGCAGAATACCCTGAGGTAGTGGGTGCTATAGACTGCATGCACATATGCATCAAAGCACCATTCGGTGATCAGGGTAGGGCCTACATCAATTGCAGGGGCATTCCCTCCATCAACCGCCAGGTCATCTGTGATGCCCAGGGCATTATAATGAATATGTGTGCTGACTACCCTGGAAGCTATCACTATTCCCACATATGGCATCTGGCGCAGCTCTACCAGAGATATGCCAATGGGGACATCCCCTATGGTCACCTAGTGGGGGATGCTGGTTACACACTAAAGCTGTGGCTGATGACACCAAACAGAAATGCACACACATCTGAACAAGAACGCCATAATGAGGCACACTCACAGACCAGACGTATAATAGAGCATGTGTTTGGGCTGCTCAGGTCACGGTTCCGGTGTCTGGACACATCCGGTGGAGCCTTGCAGTACTCATCAGCTACATGTACCCAAATTGTAATGGTATGTGCCATGCTACACAATATGATCCTGTGGAAACAGCTGTAGCAGGAACAGCATGGGGCAGGGCCACACAGCCCCCCACCAATGTCAAGGTCTGCACAGGCACAGTGTGACTCAGAGGAGGAACAACCTGAGCCTGCCCCAGTAGGCAGATGGAGGCATGCCCAGTATGCCAAGGCTGCAGCAAAGAGACAACGCATAGCACATACACTGACACAGTAGGGACCCAGGGAATGACACCTCTCTCTGACTCAAACATACAGTAAAAGGGATGCCAAACATGACACTACCTGTGCTCAACCATGTATAGGGTGTGTACTATGTGCATCCGACATAGGCAGTCCCCCAGCACCATCTGCAATTCTGGCACACCCTCAAGGTAAGTCAATCAACCTACCAATTGCCAAATGGAGTAGAATGTGTCGTTACCTGTATCTATGGTATGGATGTGAGCATGCAAGGGAATTGGGTGGCTGAATGTTATGGCAGCAAAAAGTAGACATCCATAGTGGCACCATGACATCTGTAACACATACTGGAGTCATCATAGTAACCAGTACTACACAAGGTGACAAAACCCACTGCAGGAAATGTGCTGGGTGACATGTGTGCCCATATGACTCACACATGCCAGTCAGGCCGGTTCACATACCCAACAACAGTCTCAGCCAGCAGGACAGGAGTACACAAACACAAACAGAACCTGTGCTATGGCCCCTGGAATGATGGCTATGGTTAACCTCTCCCCCATGCCTACACAGACAGACTACAGCAGGTCAGGCAGTGGGATGTTATTTCTGAAGGGTAGGAAGTCAGACAGTAATATGTAGGGAAACCAAAGCTACAATCTGTAGTACACTGGTATGCCTCTAGTCAGCATGATAGGTAAGAATACAGAACGAAATGGAGTACCTGACATACCAGTACAGTCATAGCAAATGTGTACAAGTGTCAGGTGTACCCCCCATCTTATATAGTAATGTAATAACATTCAGGTGTGCCCCCCCCCCAATCTTGTGTAGAAATGTAGAAATAGACAGGTGTGCCCCCCCATCCTACGTAGTACTGTAATAACAGTCAAGTGTGCCCCCCCCCAATCTTGTGTAGAAATGTAGAAATAGTCAGGTGTGCCCCCCCCATCCTACATAGAAATGTAGTAACAGTCAGGTGTGCCCCCAATCCTGTGTAGTAATGTAGAAATAGTCAGGTGAGTCCCCACCCATCCTATGCAGAAATGTAGTAACAGTCAATGCCAAATGCTTGATGGATACCCTGCAGAAACAGGATGCTACCTGTCGGTATACAACACAAAGGTCAGCACTGCAGTACAAACTACCTGGACTCGATCCACACATTAAATACAGATGTGCATACTGTGCATCCTCACACACTTAGAGAAATGAAGGCAATGTCAGTCAACAACATACTGAAAGGTCATGCTGGGCATGCTCACACACTTAAACAAGTGAAAGTCATGTCTGCAAACACCAGTGGATCAGACATATCTGGCAGTCACAGTTGTTAGTGCAGACACTCGTCAGTATGCAGCACTCATGCCTTGAACACACAGTGGATAGGAATACAGACATATATGCAAGGACAACACACCATAATAAGCCAAAGGCAGATGTACATAGATATGTGGAAGAGGGTGACTGTGACAAGTAGCCATCCAGACATGTCCCACCCAGCACACAGCCAAAGAGCCCCAACCACATGAGGTTCAGATGTCACTCACTGCAGATACTAGCCACCAGTATCTGTCAGCATTACAGACTATGTGGTGCATGTGCCAGCTGTGCAACATGACTGTACAAGGAAGTAGTCATCTAGCAGCTGTATACATGTACCTGTGAAATATGACCGTGTGTGTGCCCGCATGTGGCGTGTCAACCTCTAGATGAATGGGTTATGGACCATGCACACACACTGCCCACCCCATAGCCCTACTATGACAAGCCTGCTGAGGTCATCCACTGTGAAATACACCTTTGGGAGAGTTGTAGCCCAGTAACCTCCGTGGCGCATCCCCATAACTGCGTACTGTTGTAGTGTGATAAACTAGCTAGGTAGGAGTTCAAATCCCAGACATGGCAACTCTGTGTGTGTCTGTCTGTGTAGACAGCAATGCATTTTAGGGTAGTCACACTCCCTACAATTGAAAATCTCTACTTTGGTAAGGCTGTTGATGTCATCCACCTAGAAATACATCTCTGGGAAGGTTGTAGCCCAGTAATCTCCATAGTGCGTGCCATAACTGCATACTGCTGTAGTGTGATACATTAGTTAGGTAGGAGTTCTAATTCCAGACTTGGCAAATGTGTATGTGTTTGTGTCTGTCTGACTCTGTCTGTGTAGAGAGCAATGGTTTTTAGGGTAGTCACACCCCATACAATTTGTATGCTCTACTTTGGCAAGGCTGCTGATGTCATCCACCCAGAAATACACCTCTGGGAAGGTTATAGCCCAGTAATCTCTGTAGCGCATGCCATAACTGCGTACTGCTGTAGTATGATAAATTAGCTAGGTAGGAGTTCTAATCACAGGCATGGCAAGTGTGTGTGTGTTTGTGTGTGTGTCTGACTCTGTGTAGAGAGCAATGCTTTTTAGGGTAGTCACACTACATACAATTCAAATGCTATGCTTTGGTACGGCTGCTGATGTCATCCACCTAGAAATACACCTCTGGGAAGGATGTAGCTCAGTAATCTCTGTAGTGCATGCCATAACTGCGTACTGTTGTAGTGTGATATAGAACTCTGGTAGGGTTCTATTCCCACCCATGGCAGTTCTGGATGTTATGTGTATGTGTTTCAATGTCTATGTAGGGAGCAATGCATTTTTGGCTAGTCACACTTAGTACATTTCGAATGCCCTACTTTGGCAATACTGCTGTCATTCACTGTAAAATACACCTTTGGGGAAGGAGTTCTCCAGTAATTCCTGTGGTACATCCTATAACAGCTTCATGCTGTAGTGTGATATAGACCTCTGTTAGGGGTTCTATACCCACACATGTTGGCTGTGGATGTTTTGAGTGTGTTTCAATGTCTGCATAGGGAGCAGTGCATTTTAGCCTAGCCACACTCACTACAATTCGAATGCCCTACTTTGGCAATCCTGCTGATGTCATCCAATGTGAAATACACCTTTGGGGAAGGAGTACTCCAGTAATCTCCATGGCATGTACTATAACTGTGTACTGCTGTAGTGTAATGAAATAGGTAGGAGTTCTAATCCCAGACATGACATACTTGTGTGTGTCTGTGTTTGTAACTTGTATCCTGTGTGGAGGTGGTTATGAGTGTGTAACAACTGGGCCAAATATGGAGCTGGTTTTGCAAATTTCTTATATGGTGGCCCTAGTATATACACCACAATGCCCACCATACAGGGATAACAGATGTGAAATAACTGAGAGACTGGGGTGCAGATCCATACCCATACATGTGACATCAAGGCCAAGCAAACAAAGTTAGCAACCCTAGTATTAAATCAAAATAACTATCAAGTGGGCTAAATTGTTTTATGTTTTTATTCAGTAAAATGAATAATATATAACCAGTTTTGGTTCCTAAATGCCAGGTATACATATGTTTTTTCAGCTTAGGTTATAACAATTAATTCATTAATTGGTTCACTTTTCATTGGTTGATATGTAAGAGAAATAGTACATATAGAAGGAGTTTAATTCAAGCCTGCATCTCATGAAGGGTATGTCAAACGAAAACATATTTTTGTGAGCGTTAATGGTGTCTATGTATTAAACTTATGATCCAAGTTTGTCCTCTCAGAGCTTTACTGCTTCACCTTTTTGTTGGGCTGGATTTGGAATTCTTTGTCAACCCTAGTATTAGCCAGACAACACTCTCAACCCACGCCTCATACATACACACACTTGCCTAGGCAACACCCGCTATGTTAGTAGTACACTGCATATTGCTCACTGATAGTAACTATGGAGTGATTGCAATAGCCTACAGAGGGCATGGCACCCTGTCCATCTGTCCAATAGGCATGTACATGCAGACAGTGCACCTTCCCCATGTTCCCCACTGGACACCTGCAACACCTGTGGTGCCATCAAATATGACCCACAAAGGACATACCATGCCTGAAAACATGCCCTGTAAGGACAGATGCCACCGAGACCAGGGTATGCCATTAGCATGCTATCAATGTAGGTGCAGGGTAAACCTGCTGTCCATTACCAGTTCCTGCCACATGAGGCCAGGACTGGCACATCTGATAATCTGTGTACACAACGGCCAGACAACCCAGGTACAATTCCACATGTCACTGTACATGCATGTGGGAGGTGTGCACATCACAGACACCATCCATGTCATGGACTAAGGAACACATACATGGCAAGCAATGCACAGCATTGCCCACATGCATTAGTCACCCAGGTGACTGGATGGTGAATACAATACCCACCTGTGTGGGCAAATCCAGAATCTATACCCCTGGGCCACAATGCAGACCACTGTCATGTGGCCTGATGCCAAGGTGTACCCATTACCTAGCTTTGTATAGCCATCTGGCACAGTTCACCACTACACACATGTAAATCAATGCACCCATGCATGTCAGTACTGGCACTGTGTGTGTGTATGTGTGTGTGTGTGTGTTGTATGATGTGTATGTTCACAGTCACACTCACTACAACCCCTATTGGCATACTGCAGCATGCTGATGTCAGACACCTCCCCATACCCTTTGGCCATATAACCTCTGTATGACCCCTGTGGTGCATGTGATACCTGCAAAGTATTGTGTTGTGTTGTGGCAATTTCACTAGAGATGGGTTGTATTCCTGGCCCTGCCAAGTGTGTCGATTTGTATGCGTCCCTGTGAGATTGTGGCTGTGTTGACGCTGGCACCTGTTCACACAGACAGGCACGTGTACTACACCTACCATATAGCTACCATATCCCTGTTGCAGATGTCACTCACCATCACATATACGTTCTGAGGCACCACAACATGTAACCTATGTGGCACATCCAATAACTGCATAGAAATGTGATAGCACTACACAGTCATCGGGGGGTTGATACCCTGTGCTGGTAGGTGTGTGACACAAACATGCTTAAGTTTTACTCTCCCACCCCTCACTGACTTGTCTTTGCCTCTGTTTGCCTCTCTCACTCCCTCTCTGGTGGATGTGGAGACCTACACCTGCTTTGCTTAGGCAACAGCATGTGTATTTTAAGTGATGCTCATGATCAGCTGATGGCCTCTGCATGAATTGCAGCCCTCCCCTAGCTGATTGCATGTGGAACATTCCCATAGCCAATTGCATGGAAACACACTCCAATATCTAGGAACATCATGTTGGTGTTGGCCTTTTTCATTCACTGTGAGTAAGAACTAGATCTGTTGTTTGGCAAACAGCATTTCATATGGATTGGGGATTTACCTGTAACAACACACACTGTGGAAACAGGGCAACACACAAGAGGGGGATGCACCTGATCTGACTACAGACTATAAGTGCTGCTATACTGCACTTGGAGTAATGTTGGTTTAACAGTGTGTGTGTGGATACGGCTGTCCTACATGTTTTAATACCTGCCATGTCAGTTCTATGTTTATGCGGAATCTCCATCTCTAGGGTCATCTGCAGACTGGGCAGTGTGTTGTGCGTTTGGTTTCATGTGTTACCCACAGAGCATCTATCTGTGAACTGCAGAAGGCAGTGTGAGGATTGCAGTCTGTAGATGGTGAAAGCCGTGACAGTTACTGACTTCATATCCCTCACAGGACATATGTTGCAACAAACCCTGTTACAACAGTAAATGTATGAGGTTATCACAGCAACATGCCAATATTGGTCCTGAGTATGTGCTTCCAGCCACAACTCTGCCAACCTTTGTACATATGTCATACATTAAAGGTGCATATGTGCTGCACACCATAACTAGTGTCATCATATCTGATAAGTCAGTAAGATATCAGACTGCTACACATGTTATGTACAGTAGGGGTTATATTTGATGGCATAACCTGGACATTCTGTGGTTGTTTGTACAGTACTGAGGTCTGTGTACTTAGGGTGACTGTCAACAGTGTGTGTATAGTTAATATGTACTTTGGCCTGTGTACAGACTGTGGTAGATGTCATTGTTCTAGGTCCCATCTTATCTGATGTTACATGCTGCTCCACTGTATGTTACCATATTGGCTTACATGTTTGTAGGGCCATACACACACATGTCCCATACCACAGACAGGCATCAGACCAAATTGTGTAGCAGCCCAGTATATGTAGGGTTAGTCTGTGAATGGCACATATGAGGATGGTGTTGAACAGATAGTCCATATACTGTAATATCATGCTAGCTTACCATAGGTGGCTGTGGCTGTTCATATTGGTTGTGGTTATGCACTTTCACACAGGTGTATCTTACCCTATGCTGTGACATGCCTGTACAGCCTGCTATATATGCAGGTACATGTGCATTCCCCCATAGGAGATGTAGGCCAGTGTTGATCCAGTCTGCCTGTAGCCTGCACAGTGCATTGTTACATGCCTAGCAGCTTAGTGTACTTACGCAGTGAGATGTCATGTCCAAATACTTGCCAGATGTACTGCTGTCAGGCCTCCCTTAACAGTCATGTATGTCAGACAGAGCAGTGGGATTATGTACAGATGTATGTCAATATCTAGTGGGTAGTATGCGGCCATGGCACCCCTGTTCCAGCGGTTATGTGTCAGGACAGACAGGAGTGTGTGAATGCATAACCTATGGTGGCAAATGTATACCAGTCTTTATGTGTTATACCCATCTACATGGCTGTTAACATTTATATTGTCAGGCTTGGTCCACATGTTTTGCACTAAGGGGTTCTGTGTATACCTCTGGACTGTACAGAGTGTGTCAGAATGTCCACATATATTGGCCAATATCTCTACTGCAGTCCACAGGGGTATTGCATGCTAGCAGCGGTACTGTACTATGATGTCCTTAGGATGTCTGTCAGTAAACAATGGCACACACATGAAAAGCAGATGTGACCTCCAACACACACCATGTCTGTGAAGAAAATCCCAATTACAGTAGCAATAGTCCACTAATATACCTGCTACACATACCTGACATCCCCTTGCACTACAAAGTTGGGACTATAGGGGCTGGGGTAGGGCTACACTGCATGTTCAGGAAATATTGTGAAAATATATGTACATATAATTATCCAGATATCTCTCTCTCTATATATATATATATATATATATATGTTGTGTCTTTCAGCTTTTCCCAGTTAGGGGTCACCACAGCAGAACTCCAGTCCGTTAATGATTGGTAGATAATTTTTACGTGCCGAGTTACCAGCCCTGATGCACACCCTTCAACGAAGGTACACCCATTCACGCATGTCTCCACGCAGAAGACGTTCTAGCTGAGAATCGAACCGGACAGCGTCTTACTGTGAGGTGACAACGCTACCGCAGCACCACCACCACAGGTAGATATCTATATCTACATATATATAATTACACATATACATAGCAACATATATAGATGGGTATGTATATGTACATAGATATACATATGCACACCCAGATATATACATATACAGAGAAATATACGTCTACACATATACAGATAGTGATACATATGCACATATACGTATGGATATCTACAGATATATTGACAGTAGTAGGTATATTAGAATAGATATGTATGCACATATAGTTTTATATATATATATATATATATATATATATATATATATATATATATATATATATATACCAACATAACTAGGCATATCTGTACACATAGGAAGTGCATACATATATAGCTATATACACATATATCTATGTATATATATATGTATACCTATATGTACACATATGTATATATACATATATATGTGTGTGTGTGTGTGTTTATGTATATACATATATATATATATATCTGTATATACATATATATATATATATATATATATATATATATATATACATATGTATATGAAGAGATGTACACATGGCCGTATATATGTAGCACTATACAGATGTGTATACAGACATATGTATGAGTATACATGTGTATGTACATGTAGACATATATACACCTATGATATGTATACAACCATATTCCTGTCATGAGTAAACGTCACAGTTGTATATACATTCCCACATGTATCTCACCATATACATCTGCTATGTGCACATAATGATAAAAGAACATATGTGATGCAACAGTCATATTAATAACAAGGACTACACAATTTAGGAACTAATGGCAATTATTCAGTACTACTCAGTATGTGTATTGACAGCTATATTGGTAAAACAACAGCTCTCTTCGCAGTGGTCATGGCATAGTGGTTAAGTGTTGTGACGTCAGTGTAAAGGGTCCTGGGTTCAAGACCTGCAAGGGCTGTTCATTTTGTTGTTGAGCAGAACAAGAACTGTCAGATACAGAGTGGTTAAGGCAGTTTTGAGCAGCTTTAAGCGTGTTTGGGTGAAGCTAAGTGGTGCTAAGCTATAGATAAACATATGGGTGCTTACACAGTGTAGGCAACACTTACCAATGCGCAAATCAGCTTAGCTATTATATTGCAGCAATGCTGATACTTTCTAAGCATAGCTTAGCCCTAGTAACCAGGACACACAACTCATTCTGATAACCTGTAATAAGTGTATGTGATGCCATGTACAATGCATACACCTATGTGCTGTCACTGCAGTAGCAAGGGGTGTGAGTGTCATGTGTGAGACACAGAAATATATGAGGCCTGTATAGCATTGTTATCCATGTGATTGTGTGACATACAGGTGTAGTAGCCCAGGGTACGTGTTGTCACACTGGCATGTAGTGTATCATGGCAGTACTACTGTTGACAGTGCTAACCCAAGCAAGAGCAGAGTGCTTAATGTAGTACTGACAAAAGGCACACCTGCGAGCATGGCTGGACACCGAGGCCTCCCTGTTGTTTCCCTGGTGTGTGAGCTTTGTCACAGTATATACCCCTTACTGGTCTGTCAACACACTCATGCTACTGCATAGCTACCTGCCAAGCAGATGACTGTCAGTCCCTGTACAGATGTGCAGATGGCAGGTATCCAGCTGGGATATGTACAAGCAACCTATGCTTGTTTGACGCCATACTTCACGTGTGGCATGTTCATGAGATGCATATCCCTGTAGTACCAATGTTGGGGTATACTATGGATTGTATCGCAGTTGGGGCCAATGTGTGATGGTGGATATGGCAGAGTGTCATCATGGGTTTTAGGGAGTACAATATCCAGTGGGGGATGTGGGTGTTGTGTACACTGTTATTACACCAATGTACACCAGGTATATGTACTATGTACCACGTTATAGTTACCTCTGTCACCATCAATCATACAGGTAACTGTTACCACAATTCAAGCCAGTTATGCATGTGATGTGTGCAGCCTACATGTAACACATTGGAGACACAGTCAAGGTAGTTAGCAGTGATAAGCCCTGGTATCTCACATGTGTGTCTGGCTGTTATGTGTCTGTAAATGTGTATATGACGGTATGTCACATTACGTATCATTCAAATAGACCCATTACATCCTCCATTAGCATACTGTACATGCCGGGGGATGTTCTGCATGTACCATGTAACCCGGGACACACCTCACCCTCAACAATGTGAGGTATGTGCAATGTAAGCCACACACGTCAGTATCACGACATAGCTCGGTAGGGGTCTAGTCCCAGTGTTGGCAAGTAACAGTGTACATGTATGTGGATGGGTCTACATCAGGTAGCAGGGTATACATGTCTCAGAGGGCCACCTGTCCATCTGGCATAGGCAATAACTAGTGTAGTAACCTGTGAAATGTGTTTAACTGTACCCTAAATATGTCACAGCCATGGTGTCAGCACAGTGACATACCCCATTGTGCAATATGACTGCAGACCATCCTCGTCCTGACACATGTACACCTACAACACACATGGATAACATTATAAGGACCGCAATCAACCAGTATTACTAACAGCTATAATGCATCATTGCTGGATGGCTACACTACCTGCCAAATATGCCTCACACTCTACTCCATACAACATGCTACACTGCAGGACTGTGGTACACTGTTGTACAGTCACCGTGTGCATCCGAACCATATCAGCTTGTCCCTGTATCAATGGTATGGATGACAGGGATGTAGCACAGGTATCATCATATGCACAGGGCATCCTAGTGCTGACACATGTACACCTACAACACAATTGGATAACATTATAGAAACCACAACCAACCAGTGTTAGTAACAGCTATAATGCAGCATTGCTTGATGGCTACACTACCTGCCAAATATGTCTCACACTATACTCCCTACAACATGTTACACTGTAGGACTGTGGTACACTGTTGTGAAGTCACCGTGTGCATCAGAACCATATCAGCCTGTCCCTGCATCGATGGTATGGATGACAGGGATGGGGCACAGATATCATCATATGCACAGGGTGGGCTGTTGGTTTGCCAGAGGCTGAGGGTGGGCCATACATTTGACACCATGTGTGTGGGTGAGGGGTGTACTCTGGGGAGCTGGCAGAGATGATGTGGTGTGTGTAGGTATGGGGTTGCCCTAGGTGTGTTTGCATAGTGTGTGGGTATGCATGCACACAGTTCTGTCATGTGACTGCCCTAATCAGGTGTTTATGGACAGCTGCAGACCGTACCTGGCAGGGGTGTGCAGTTCACTGCCTCCGGCCACGGACATGTGGACTGTGCCTGCCAGGGGTTCTGCAGGCATGTCCAGGTACAGGCCTTGATGTGCTACTCTCACCTACTGATGACATTTGTCCTCTGGTACCAGGTCCCTCCTGGGACTGGCCAGGACCATGTGTACATGGCCTGCTGTAGTGTGGTGTGGACAGCACACCCCCCACACTGCCAGGGCTGCTACTGCCACTATGGGAGCCCCTTGGTGTCCTGGCACATCCACATTGACTACCAACTGTTGGCGTTGCTGACTTACATCCACTTGGACATTGATGCACTCCAACCACATGTTCAAGCACGGACAGACCATGGCTGATGAGGGGCATCATCTCACCAGACCGTCTATCCATGAACTCAGTTAATCCACAGATGGCACCAGCCAGTTCACCTGCATTGTCATTTGAAGATGCAACAGCAGCCCTCTGCAGCCTCAGGCCCTGTCTGTGGTAACGTTCTATACGTACCTGCGCCACCATGACAGCCTGAAACATGCTTCTGCTGGTAGCAGCTATGTCGCTTCTGCCAGGGGCATGATGTCCAGCGGCCCCACCATGAGCACCCTTGGACATCTGCCTATTTGGCAGCCTGCCATTCATCTGGCTATGCCTGCTGCAACTGGACACAGTAGGCATGGTTACCACACTTTTCTGTGCAATGCCACTGAATGCCAGCTGTCCCTCTGCTATGGCTACCGGTGATGGGGTGTGTATAGGCACTGAAACCGTGTGCAGAGGTGGGGTGGCTAAAAGGGGGATGTCAAATGCTGATGCAGTGTCGGCCCCTGACAACCCCACCTGTGCCTCAACATTATCATCATCATCATCATCATCATTGGTATCTGTATGGACACTTACATCAGATTGGATGTCGGTGGGACCCTGACCCACCTTGCCACCTGTGGGGGAAAACAATAAATGCACTTTAAAACCTGTACAGCATTGACTAACAGTACACACACACACACACACACACACACACACACACACACACACACACACACACACCTCTGTAATACCTACCTGTCCATGGCTTTACAGACAGTTCCACATATATGTCCATGTATTACCCCATCCTGCATCACACTTGTTAACATACACATATTGATATTACTCATTAACATCACAGTCCTCTAAATGCCCACACAAGCAGCCTCAAAACAAGGTCTGTTGCTACTTTACCTGCCTAACCTGTGTGTAGTGGATTTACATGGCATCACTGCTGTCATTCAGTATGCACCCTGTGTATGCCAGGAAATTATGTGCATGGCCCCTATATGAGTGGGCTACTATGCTATCCATAATACCTCCCACTGGTGTGTTATGTGTATGTAATTCTCAGTACATGCCAGATATGCTGCTCCATCAGCCCATCATGTGACACCTGTAATATTTGGCTACACTTCCTGGTGTTGACTAGTACTTCACCAATGCATCTGTAGAGCTGCATATTCGGGTTGTAGGTGAACTCTCTGCTGACTGCGATATTAAGTGTGTACCTGGAGTCTACCTTCCCTCTGGATGCCTGTTCCATGCTACAAACCATATTATACTATTTGGTGTCCAGTGATTAGACACATGACAGGTATTCCTGGTGTGTAATGTGGCATTCCATGTCCATGTACTGCACAGTCCCAAAGGGAGATGCAGCCATATAAACACCCCACAATCACACACGTGCATACATGGCCACACACACATGCACACACACTTCATACATGCATCTACCTCCCTCCACTTCACCAGAGTGACCCTGCAGGCAAACTAACTAACCACCAAGATGCACACACACACACACACACACATACAGGTGAGGTTGCAAAACGATAGTACTCACAGTCCTCCTATTACCCATCTGCCAACATGCAGAACATATGGTACAGAACAGAATGCAGTTCAGCTATAGTCAATCCATGCTAGCAACAGTATACATGCGTGTAATGCATGTTCTGTGTCACTAGGTGATGCCCCTTCCATGTACACAGTATTGCTGCGCACCTGTTCTGCATCCTACCATGTACTGTGCACCACAACTCACAGGTGTACAAGCCATTGCGGAATGTGTAGTACTGTGTCAGTTATGTCAGCTTTAATTCTCACAGCCCCTATGTTTTTCAGCAACACATACCTGGGATGATATGTGGGACTGTTGTCATTGGTGAATGCCTGATGCCCGATTTACAGCTGTCAACATCAACAGACCATGTATGACCACTGCAATACTCTTACATCGACAACCATCAGAGCATACCGTGGCTATGGGGGGTGTACACACCTTTATTGATTTTACACACACATCCTTGATCTGCCATGGGACCACATCACCGCATATCTTAGCAGTACACAAGCCCAGTATGTGACATATGTCCTGTACTTTCACATGCAGTGTCTACAGATTGTGTTAGGTGTGCGGCTGCTGACGGCAATGCATACACACCACATGGGCATATGTGTGCACACCCTTATCATGATGGTATATCACACCTTTTGTTGTGTGTACTACAGCAGTCACTGCTCCTGGCAGGGGTATACCAGTGTGGGCCATCTGCATTTGCCAGTGTATGTTCAGTCTGCCCTACACATGTCCCCCTATTCTGCATGATTGCAAGGTCTACTCATGTGCACATCCCATGGTGTTCATACACTGCTGTCACTATTACTGTGGGGGTAGGGTTATGGCTGCCACAGGTCCTGAACCTGACTATATGCAGATAGAGCCATTCCTACCATCCTTAGAATCCCTACTGCAGTGCACTGGTGTGTCATGCTGAGACCCCCCCCCTCAGCTTTTATGTAGATGCATGACAGGTAAGCCCTACACATGTGTCACTTTGCAGTGTCCCATACACTGAACACCACATGTTGCAGACTAGACCCAGCTGATAATGTGGACTACATAATGCCTTACGCCATAGTGTATCTCTGCAGTAGTTGCCATTGTCCTACAGGTATATTCACTGGTGTTTCACTGTATATGGGCGTTGTTCAGAACATGTCACTACTGTAGACCATGTCTACCACTTGTATGTTACTCCCTGTGGACACATTCTGCAATGAAAGGATGTTAGTTATCATGCAGGTGTCTGACATACCCTTCCAGTACCCCATCATGGTCACCCCTGTGAGACCGTGCATTTCACTGCAACAATACATGCACATGTACAGCATGCATTCAGGGTAGGTGTGTTAGATGTGTGCATGAAATATGCCATCACCATTACATGCCCGGTGTGTTGGCATGCATCTACATAAAACATACTCACCAGCTACAGGCTGCTGCCTTGTTGTTATCCTAGAGGGACCTACATAAGAGGATGAGAGATGCAATGTCAGTGGCCACACCTGTGGCACTGCTACAGGCAGGGTGCAGTACTACCATACATCAATGGTAAATTCCCACAATACTACCACATCTGGGCATCTGTTTATCACTACAATGCAGCAACACAATATATCTATGACATGTCAGATATGCATGATCTACCTGTACCAATGTGGATGTTTACACAGTAGTGGTTTACTGATGTGCCCTGTGTCCTTACCTGCATGCTCCTTGGCCGGTGTGTGGGTGACACCTACCTCCACGAAGGGGTCCAGTGGTTGTTGGTGGTCTGGATGGGCAGGTGACACGGGGCTGGCCAGGAGCTCCTACACACATGTCGGGGGTATGGATGGCATGGCCCCCGCCATGTGGTGAGGTAATTCCCCCTGGATTGCAAAGAAAGTCAGTACAATGATGCCGGACCTACTAATAACTGCGGTTGTGCAGTCCGACATCATTGACCCTGTGGACTAGGGCATTCCACAGGGCAGTCTGCTCCTGCTGTTCATATGCATGCCTGCCAAACAGCAGTGGATAGTGCTGGATTATGTGTGCTATCAACACATCATTCTCAGCATTGGAATAGGTGGGCAACTGTGCATGTGCCATCTTGGCTGAAACACATAAAGATGGAAACAGGTCTGAGCAACTCATATGGCAAGGTTACCACAGTTCATAATACACATCTCTGTCACCCCCACCACCACCATATCAGCTTCAACAGACTGTACACACAACTCATTAGGTATGACTACAGCTTAACTACCGTTTGAACAGATTTTGTATTGTACCACACCTTCTGCTATGTGATTGGAGCCATGTCCCCTGTGTGGACACTATCATTGCTGGCCTGTTACAGATTATTCATCTGCATGCCATTGTCAGGGCCACTATGGTTACATATATGCCAGTAGTATAGCTGCTCTGAGATTGCTGCACATCTGACAGTCTGTGTTATTGGGGATATCTATGCATGCAGTTGGACATGTACCGGGATTGTGTAGGCTATTACTACCAACAAATGTTCTATAACAGTGACACGATAACATGTATATGTTCTATTGGCCAGATGATCCACTTCTCAACACCCATCTGCCCATGATACCTGGCCACATCACATGTGTGTCCCAACCTGGGGCCTCCCTGTGTACTGTTACAGCAATACTATCAGGTGGAACCACCCAGGGGATGTTGTCCACCCCCCAGGGCACACACAGACATGTTCCTGTTCCCTGAGCTCAGGTCTAGGGTCTGTTCAGACCAGGCCCCACAGACACATGATGATTGTGCTACATCAGTCTGGGGCACCTAGTAAACATTCACATGGCCAACATGCTCCTACTGCTCAGCCTCCAGACCAGGCACCTTCAGGACATGGACTGCTGTTGTGAGTTGCAGTGGGTGGGAGGCTTGTTCCCAGTGTGCCCATATTAGGGACCGTGGGATGTCCACATCACAGACCACACACACCAACCACAGTGTTTACCCATGACGTGTCACATACCACCCCTGTAGACTGTCCTCTATATCTACCAATCCTGACCACCTCCACACGTGTACCTGCCATACCTCCCCATATTCCCATTGCATACTTCACAGACGGGGACAATGTGGTGCCAACAAGGGGAATAACATGTGACATACCCATCCATGGTGCATACACTGCCAGCTGTAGATATCTGTATGTATTGCTATGTGTCCTGTTGCCTCGCACATAGCACACATCACTGTGGTAGTGATATAGGGGACATGTCTTTACATATATATATGTGTGCCTGTTTGTACATATGTAGATATGTGCATATAGGTATATATCTATATATATGTAGATATATCTGATGTCATATATATATATATATATATATATGTGCACATATATATGTCTACACATGGGTATATGTATATTTCTGGATATACATGCTGATATACATATATATATATATATATATATATATATATATATATATATATATATATATATATTATATATATGACATATGTACACATATGCATACCTATACGTGGGGTACATTCAGACATCAGCTCCACAAACTCACAACACCTCCCTGCACAGTTGCACTGTTCTGTCTTGCTACAACACAGACAGGTGCCACATATGTACATGGCCTGACATTAGTGGGGTATGTGTGGGACCTGATTGCAGGTAACCCTATTACACACCTATGGCATTCTGGCCTGCTACATTACAGATTCACCTGAGTATCCTGCCAGTGGCAGGCTGTGGCTCCCACATGTCCATCATAATGGCATTATTTCTACCACCAGCTATTGGCCACATAATATACATACTTCCCATTACACAACACACACTATGATGGCTTACATCTTGTCTGTCAGTGCTGACCTGCACAGTTAACAGCTATGGCCCACTACCCACAGGGACAAACATTATTGTCCATACTAGTTGTTCAGTTGAACATCATCACAACAACACCTGAAGGCACAGATAATTAATTCCACATCATCTATCCCATTATGATGGACCAGGTACTACAGTCTAATAGATGTATATATACTTCACATACCTGTTGTGGAAATGATGTCTTGTTGAATGGCAGCTGGCTAAATGCCTGCGACTTCAGCTGTTAGTTTGAAGAGCTTTGGCTTTTTTTTTTTTTTGCTTTTGCTTTCTCTCTCTCCAGTGAATGGATTGAGCTGCTTTGAATAGATTGCAGCCTGGCTTTAGTAGGTGATGCACTTGATCAGGTGATGGCCTCTGCACCAGTCAGTGTTCTACACTTGCTAACTGCATGCAGCTTGCTGTGTAGTACTTCCAATTACCACTGTCATGGCAACCACCTACTATAAATCCCTACATCATGTCAGCGTGGTCCCTTTACCTTTCCTGTGTGATGGATATCCTTCCTGTGTATGGGCATCAGTGTTACAGACAGCAGGTAGCAATACCTCTTACAGGAGAACTGCCACACTTAGGCCAGCTACATATTTGTAGGATGTTCCAGAACTACAGAGTGTGAGTAGAGTTGTGTTATGCTTTGTATAGTACTGGTGTTACAGGATGTGTGTGTACATACTAGTTTACCTTGGAATGCAGTCTGTCTGCATAGCTCTCGACTGTGGGCCTATCCTCTTGGTGGCCAAAGGTGTGCCTATCATGTTTTATCTGTCCACCACACAGGTCCTGTGTCAGATATTTCACTGTCAGTGTGTGTGTTGAGTGCTATCAGTACATGGCTACATCCATTTATGTTTCTAACCTCAATTCCCTAACTAAGGGTATGTTGCAGACTATCCTGTAACACCAGTGACTTGCTTAGTGTATGGCAACAGTTTTCCACATATGGGCCTGTGTTCCAGCCTCTGTCCTCCACCTACATACCAAGCTTTGCACATATGACATGCTGTCAGGGGTTGATTTGTAGTATATTACACTGCCATTGCTGCCACCAGTCCACTGCTGTTGTATCCCCCACACATACGGTGGGGCTGGGGCCATATATGTGTGGGCTTCACCTACATAATACATATGTGCCTTTATGCACTCCAGAGGCCAGTGTATGAAACAGTGGTATATGGTCCTGTATTATGTGTGTAGGGGGGTGCACCATAAATGACCTAGGCTGATACAAAATGTGGGGCTATCAGTGGTGAGCTGCCTTAAGGTATCTGGATGTATAGTACCATACACTTCACCTACTTTTACATTACTTACATAAATTGGGTTAATGCAGGCCTACTGCCTGCTGCCATACAGACTGTTCTGTCTGTCAGTGTGCTTGTGATGGTGTCAGTTATGGCTTGTTATGTAACAGTTACATCCCATTTGGTCAATTGAAGTCTTTACCACCTAGTGATTTTGTACAGAGTGTAAATGGAGGCTGCTGAACTATACACCTGCATTACTTACTGTTGATTGTTGGTATCCTGTGGCCCAGTCTATCTTTACTATTGTACAATTTGAAGGGCCTGGCCTGGACAGCAACAACTGTGGACCTTTCCAGACTACTGTATTAGTATAACTGTTTCACAGTTGCATTACTCTGTTTATATGGATGTCCGTGTCTGAACAGCTATATGACATGGCATATAGAACTGTAATAGTACAAAAATAAAGGTTTTCCATTTCTGAAAACCTGTGTGTGGTGTTTTTTCCTATGACCTCTGTGGGTATATGTTGCAGGCAAAGATTGTCATTTCTGTGGGTGGCCCATACAGTGTCCATTTGTTAAGGTGCTAACTGTAGGCATAGTGGCTGTTCCATATTGTGTGCACCTTCTACATATGTATCTTACTGTACATATCTCTGCGTATGTATGTGTAGTCACATTTATATCTATATATATGTGTGTGTGTGTGTGTGTGTGTGTGTCTATATGCATATATATATATATATATATATATATATATATATATATATATATATAGCTGTATCTGCATATATGTACCTGTGTATATGTATCCTAGGGATGTTGATAGCTTCCACATTTTACATTTCCTATGGGAGCCAGACTGTACTGCATATGTTACCAATACCAGCCTGACATCACACAGGTTCATAGGTAGGTATTAGGCTATTGGCCCTAGGGCCTATATAAGCCTAGCCAAAAAGGTACCCTGGCTTTCGCTACCCAGGAAAATTATTTTCCTGTGCCACTGTCGAGCAGAGCCAAAGAAGTGATCCCCAGGGTGAATTTCCTATTTCCCATCCAATCATCAAGATTTTTCTTGAAGAGTGCTAATGAGAAGCTTTGTTTGATATAGATAGGTAGTTTGTTCCTGAGTTGGGAAGTCTCTGGGACAGGAATCTATTCCTCCAGCATGTTCTGTTTATTGTGGTGACAAGGTTTAGGTCCCTAGAGCGTGTAGCTCAGAAGGATTGGGATTTCTTTAAGTGGAGCATGGCCAACAGTTCTGGGTTTGACATAGGTTTGTATGTTAGGCAGATCACCTCTGAGTAGGCGATATGCAATGGAGTAAAGCTGCAGAATTTTGAGACGGTCTGCATAGGGCATCTGTTTGAGGCCAGTAATCTTCTTTGTTGGGTATTTCTGTGGCCTTTCCAGTTGTTGTAGATGTCTTGTGAGGTACATACCAAAAGGGGCATTGTACTCTATAATGGGTTTAATGATTGATGAGTAGAGGGGACCAATGACCTCTTTTTTCCTGGATGAGAAACCATTTGTGATGAGGTGTGCCACGTAGAAGGACTGCCTGGCTACTGTGGTGATGTGATTATCAAAGGAGAGACTACTGTCCACCTGTGTCCCAAGGTCTCTTATCACACTTTCAGTGTTAAGTTTACTACCGCCTATGTGGTAGTTCATGGGTACAGAGTTTTTACCAAAGGGGATGACAATGCACTTTTTGACACTGAGCTTGAGGCCATGGCTGTGACACCAGGCATCTGTCTCAGTGAGGCCCTTTTGTAGGATGTCCACATCGTTAAGAGTTTCGATTATGGCTCCTAGTTTGCAGTCATCTGCGAACTTCATTAGCCAAAGACCTTCTGTGTTAGCCTGTACGTCAGAGAAGTAGATACCAAACAGGAGAGGACCCAGGACTGAACCTTGTGGTACTCCACTTGTCACTGGTCTGAAGTTGGATTTGGAGTCTGCTACTTTCACAGTGTGGGTTCTGTCAGTGAGCCAGTTGGCAACCCATCTTGTGACATAGAGATTTATACCTAGTTTAGTGAGTTTATCTATAATTCCAGAGCGGGGGATGGTGTTGAAAGCCTTGGTGAGATCTAGATAGGCTGTGTGAACCACCTTACCCTCGTCTACGACTTTGGTGACTGCTTCAAAGAAGACTATCAGGTTTAGGAGACATGATCTGCCTTTTATAAACCCGAACTGGGTGGGGTCCAGAGTTTGGCGATTAGCAATGTCTTTGTTTATAAGTTCCATGATGATACGTTCCATGAACTTGCAGACCAGACTCGTCAGGCTAATGGGGCGGTAGTTACCAGGGTCTGTGGTGGATCCCCCTTTGTGGAGTGGGATAACCGTCGCTGTGTGTCATTTAGTGGGCGCAAAGCCTGAAGTGAGGCTATGACTGAACATGGTTCTTGGGTGGGGTGCCAGTTCATTCTGTAGTCCATGTAGAACGCAGCCTGGGATGTTGTCAGGTCCCATGGATGCTGTGTTCTTGGCTTTGGAGAGTGTGTTTTTTACCTGTGCAGCCATGACTACAGGAACTTTGCATTCTTCTGGTATAGAGATGGGCCCTTTAGGGGGTGTGGGGGGGGGTAAAGTTAGCACTGAATCTATCTGCTAGGATGTTGGCAATATCAGTTGGTCCTGTATATTTAGGACCATTGTGCTGTAACTCAGAGCAGATCTGAGTGTTGCCATTGAGATTCTTCACGTAGCTATAGAATGCTTTGTGGTTGTCTTTAGCTTTGCAGGATTTTATGAGGGATCTCAGCTTCTTACTGAGGCTGACCAGGGAGTTCCTCCAATCATGGGATTTTACTCTTTTTTGCAAAAGTTTCTTTCTTCTGTTATACAGTTTGTTTATGGCAGGGGACCACCAGATTGGCTTCATTTTTTTGGAGGATAGCATCTTGGTTCTGTTAGGGATAGCACATTCCATGCACTTGTGTAAGTGCTTATAAAGTTCAATTGTGTAGGATTCAGCAGTCGTACCTCTATTGTCCATCTCTATGGGCGTCATGAAGTTTGCCACTTCTGTCTTAAGAAGCGTGAAGGTGGCTTTGGAGAAATTTTTTACGGTAATTTCCCTAATGGAGGGCGGGGGCAGGATTTGGATTTCCATGGTGATTAGCTTGTGGTCGGATCTGACCAAAGAGGAATTGGCCTTTAGTGTGGAATACCAGTTACCCGTGTTGGTAATGATTGCTGCCCCTGGAGGGGGTGTGGATAAGTTGATCCAAGGCGTTGGAATTTATGAATGCCAGAAAATGTTGAGCAAAGGAGTTGGTACATGAGTAGTTTTCCCAGTTAATGGTGGGGGTAGTTGAAATCACCCATTATTAGGGTGTTGGGCTGTACCCTAATATTTTCCAGTGTATCAAGAAATGAGGAGTGGGAATTCTGGGGCATGGTGGGGGATCTGTAGCAAGCTACAATTTGGATTGTGGTCTTCCCAGAGTTAGTTGCACTTGGATAATCTGGGATGCATTATGCTGAGCAACTAGCCTGTAGGTGTGGATATCCTTAATGAATATGGACACGCCTCTGCCTTTAGTGTTTCGGTCCAGGTTAGGTGGCCGAAAGGTGTGGTATGAATTATAACCTGGTAATGCAGAGCTGCTCTCTGGAGCCTTGAACCAGGTCTCTGACACTGCACAGATGTTGATGTTCTCCATTTTAAAGAGTGCCTCGAGTGAGTGCATTTTGAGGTTTAGACTTCTAGCATTAAGTAGCATTACCCTCAGATTTTGCTTGCTTGTACCTGTTACAGTGGTGAATTTGTCATTTGAACCTTGCCTAAAAAAGGCACTATAGGGGTGGCAAGAGGTTTAGCCAGTATCCGGAATCCCAAGGGGGACAGGTGCAGGCCATCTCTGGCAAAGCATCGTGGTCTGTCGATCATGTCATCCCAGGCAGACAAACACTGGATCCCCTTAGAATGACACCAGATGCTTAGCCAATTGTTGAAGTCAATCATTTTGTCCTTGTACTGTGGTATCATTCTGGGCGATGGCAAGATGCTACTCAGGGCTAGGGTCATACCTGTCTGGGCTACAAGATCCGAGAGCTCTTCCATGTCTCTTTTCATGTAGTCCAGGGAGGTACGTCTCAGGTCGTTCATACCAACATGGACAATGACAGAGTCATATTTGTACTTGTTGTGGAGTGACCTGAGTGCGTGGGTTATGTGATGGATCCTGGCACATGACAGGCAGCTGACAGTAGCCTTCTCCTTGTTTAGCCTGGTGAGTGGGACATCAGTGTGCCTGACTATAGTGTCACCTATTACTAGTGTAGTGGATACGTTGTTTTGCCTTATGAGCTGTGGTTGATTGGCACACTGAGTCTGTGAGCTATGTGTCATTTGGGTTGTGTTGGGGGGGTGGAGGTTGCTTGCGTTTCTGCTTTGGAGGTCTCTGTTGCTTGAGCAAATTATTATTGAGAGCCACCGTGAACGTTTTTGTGTTTCTATGTGTGGATTTTGGTGGTGTAGGTTTTGCGGGACTATGTGATGAGTGTGGTGTGGTGCAAGTATTTACCTTCTCCTCTTGACTGTCTAGTCCAGTCTTGGCTGAAGAGAGCTTTGCTTCCACTTTGGCTATATAAGTGCATCTCTCACAGGTTGTAGTGTTGGGTGGTAGGAGAAGAGGGTTGCTTGTGTACATGAGGCAATTGCTGCATTGCTCCAAGATGCCCAGATTCATCAGGTAGACAGGAGAAAACACCGGGAGCTGACCCTTACACATGCCTGGATAGGTGCTTATTTATTAAGTACTAAAAACTGTTTTCCTCTAGATAAGTGAGGAAAGTTGAGTGTTGTAGTAATTAGTAGCTTATTTAGTGCTTACAACGAGTTCTGGACAAGTGCTGAGCACAAAGAAACAGATTTGAGAGCTAAAACTAAAAACTGACTACTTCTAAGGGAAAATTTGAAGAGCAGATTTTATGGCGCCGGGAATAGTTTAACCCTAACTAAGCGGCAATGCATAAAGTAGATATATATATATATATATATATATATATATACACACACACACACACACACACACACACACACACACACACACACACACACACACACACACACACACATATATATTTTTTTTTAACAGCAGCAAATGAGCAAACTGATTTAAACAAATTAACCAATTGACCAAGAAGAGCTAAAAACTGAGCCCTGTTCCAGCAGTCTTTGATCAGACAAGTTCTAACTGCACACTCCTGCCACTAGGGTGCAGGGGAATATTCTCCAGATAGCCTGGATTAGTTCTCAAGTTATACAAACAAAGCTAGATTCAGCAGGTCTGAATCTAGTCTATGCTACAGCAAACACGGCATACCAATTTCAGAAAGAAACAGTTCAAATAAGCAGGCACAATAAGCCTCTAACCAGAAACACCCTGCTCAGAAGGGCAGAATCTACCCTTTCCTCCCACAAGAGTGCAGACCACACCTTCTTAATGTAAAACAACTAGTCTGAGGCCCAAGTGCGTAAACCAAAGGCTTAGAATAACAGTTACAATTTAATCAAGCTACTAACATGCAGTAATAAATGCACCAGAATAAATGCAATTAAGTAATTTTATGAACAGGCAGCAAAAGCGAAATAAAGTAGGAAGAAACACAAATACAGTAAAAGCAGATGAATAAAGTGCAATTTTTTTTTGTTAGTACTGTGGGATGTAGTACTGTTAACATATTGTGCCCATGTCGTCTCAGGTAAAGGTTATGGGATCTGCAACACTTGGTAATGTATTGCAGGGCGGACGTGTTTGGCTTTGGGGGGGCTATGCCTATTCGTACAAGATGTATATTGTTTGGGGCCTCTCAACCCCATTAACGGTGCATGTGGACATATATGTTTTTGTTAATCTATCATTGCTATCTACAGATGTATGGCCATATATATCTATATAGATATATATATATCTGCTTACATATATATAACTATGTCCGTATATACCTACAAAGATATATATCTGCATACATATATGTAACTTGCTGTGTATATGTCGACATACAGATGTAGACATATATATGTGTCAATGTAGGCATTTTCATGTATACATGTTCATATATATTTATATATATGTATATATTTATATATATATATCTACATGTATAGATATGTCGTATCTGTTTAGATATTAATATATTTACACACACACATACATCTAAATGTTGGTATACATTCTCTGTACTGTTGCATGACTGGGCTGGATGATATGTTTCTGAAAATATCAGATTTATGTATATCTGGCATGGCTTAGTGGTAAATCACTTTGTCTATGGTGTGCAGGGTCCTGGGTTCGAGCCTTCCAGAGGCTGTATATTTTGTTGCTGGGCAGAACACGGGCCGTTGGATACAGAGTGATTAAGGCACTTTAAAGCAGTTGTAATCGGGTTTGAGTGGAGGTAAGCACTGCTAACTTCTGGTTACACTTTCTTATACTCAGTTAGCTTCTAAACTGCTTAATCTGTGTAGACATTGCTTACCCCCGTGCAAACAGGCTTAAACCCGCTTACTGCTGCTTAAAAGTGCTTACTACCGCTTACCCCCATGCTAATTTCTTTAAAAGAAAAGAAAATGGGGTTGATAGGAAAGTGGTGAAAAAAGGGGCATAAAGCGGGAAAGACAGTTGGGAAAATAGCCAGGGATGTGCAGAAAGAGTGTAGGGAAGGTCCATAACTGCCCATTTCTTCTACAGTAATAGCTGTGCATATACACTGCATTTGGAGGTAGATTTGGACACTCAAACCCCTGGGAAAGGTGTGAGAACAACAATAATAAGTTGTGATGCCAATTCGACCGTATTACATGTGTCCAGTGGACACGTGCGAAATGGACAGCTATGTATGGGGCGAGATTGTTTTGTGGGAACAGATTGCCCTTTTTTTTTCAGGTAAGAGTGGAAGCCCACAAGCCCCCTAGTGGTAACAGTGGGACTGAGGTCCCCACCCATGGGCAGTCACCACTGCACGTTCACAGCCCCGAAGGTGGCTGTGCTGGGGGCTGAGTCGCAGAGCCAGGCTGACTCTCTAATCGCGACATGTGGCCTACGAGCTGGTGTAGAACATCAACAAACAGCTCGTTGATCACTCTACGCACCATGACCCCAACCTGGTGACAGGTGACGGGTGCCTATTCGTGCCCACTCCCGGGGGGGGTGAGCCCCATCCCCTGAGGCGGTTCCACCTGAAGGTGGTGCAGGACCAACGGACAGGGAGGTCCCAGGTTGGGTCCCAGACATGCTGGTGGCTGATGCCACGGCCAGCTGAGGTGGGACAGGTGGGTCCACTGGGACTGGCCTTCCCAAGCATACTACAGTGTTTAGATTTCATCATAATTTGTGGGTTAGTAATAGTCAACACATTCCGGGGTTAAGTATAACAGCATGCATAGATATTCCCATTAACCCAGACACCAGATACAGAACAGTTGCATAGCAAACAGAACACATACATATATGGGACCACAGTAGTAATAAGAACAGCATGCAGGTACATTGATGGCACCATGCCACCAATGTTGGAATAATTCAATATAGCACATGCATGGGAATCATGCAAATATCTATCAGACAAGTGGACATTATCAGAGTCATTACATACCGGTTGGGGTGGGTATGTTGATTATTGTTGAAGATAAGGAGGTGGGGAGATGTCAATTAACAACTAGTATATTTCTGTAGTCCACATTACTTTCCTAGTCAGTGCTGTTATCTGTACCTTACAAGTCTTACTACACTACCCTATTATCTTAATTTGGACAGTGATATGGCTGTCGTCATTGTTACACATGACCCGGTTTTACCTGCAGTATACACCTCTTACCTGGTATACCTGCGGAGGGAATGTTTGTTAACACTGTTTCTACACAATCTCCCGGACTCCGGGTTGATGTTTTGCACTATGCTATCCAACTCTTTCTGCACAGACTCTGGCCACGAGTTGACCACATGCTTGTGTGCCTGGACATATCTAGAATATTGCCCTCTTCCACCTTTAGTGACATGACACACACATGTACATGCTTTCCTACACAGTTATATTATGTAGCACAGTGCGAGTGACAGTGACCAGTGATACTTTATTATTCAGAGAAATTGCCACACTCACAATTCCCTACAATACCAAAGTGAACAGTACCAGTACAGGTTATAATGGCCTGTATTTCTCAGCACAGTGTTCGTATCCAACATACCTGTGGGAGCAATGTTTGTTAGCACTACCTGACTGTTGCCACACAAAGTTCTGGATTACATATTAGTATTATGCAAATACATCTCATTCTGTTATTGTACACACTCTAGTCACAGCTTGACGGCATGTGAGTGTAGATAGGACATACTTGAATTATTACTCTCCTAACAGTTTTTGGGGTTGCAACAGTGCGAGGTGTGCTCTCATAGATGTTCGACAATCACTTGTATTCCTTGTTTGCTAGCTGAACATCTGGGATCATCTCACAGACTTACCAGGGGGACAGGCAGCAGATATGGGCCCATATACTGGACATTCTGGCCTCATCTGTACAGTTGTGGGGTATGACTCTGCATGCAGCCTAATTCCACTCCCAGGATGCAGACCATGGCTGTGTCTGCTGCAACCTAAACACTGTCCATCAGAGTTGTGTCTGCTCTATAGATATTGCTGTATATCTCCTATCTGCTTTCTGTCTTATTAATCCCCTGTGCTTTTACATTCTGACCTTGTATAACAACACTCTTACTCTGATTTCCTACACAGTTATATGTTGTAGGACAGTGTGGGTGGCAGTGATGTGTAATACCTCATTATTCAGAGCAACTGCATATCATTTTTGTATTTCTGGGCACAGTGTTGTTATCTGACAGACCTGTGGGAGGAATGTTTATTAGCACTATCTGAATGTTCCCACACACAGTACCAGGTTCCACATTACTATTATGCACATACATCTCACTCTGTTACTGTACACACTCTGACCACAGCTTAACAAGTTGGGGTATAAATGGGACATATGTGATTTCTTAGTCACATAAGGTATTGGGGAGTTGCTAGTGTGCCAGGTTTGTTGTCATAGATGTGTGTCAATCAGTTGTATGTCCTGTTTGCTGCCTATACGTCTGGGATCATCGCACTGATTTCCCAGGGGGACAGGTTGATAGGCAATATATATGGGCCACTTTAATAGACATTCTGGACATATCTGTACAGTTGTGGGGTATGATTCTGTATGCAGACTACTACCACTGACAGGATTCGAACCGTGGCTGTGCGTGCTAAAATAAACAACAGTTCACATCTCAGTTGCATGTGTTATTCGTTTTTTTGTTGTCTGCATTTTCCATGTTTACTGTCTATGTATCTCTCAGTTGTACTAAATGGCCCCAAGGGATTACACCTGTCATATATAGGCATTCCTACACATTCAATTTATGGTGCACGGTGTGGGTAACAGTGCTTAATACAACAGAACTATTACATGATTGCAAATCTACATTACCATATGATACCAGTATATACACATGCAGTCCAGCAGTTAGACCTGTTTTGTCAGGATATTACACTTTTATTGACATACAAATAATATGAGACTCTTCCTGCCATATTCTCTAGTGTATGCAGTACTCGCCTTGAACAATACTGGTTTTATACAGGCAATTGATTTACTACTACTTTTAGTTTTATTTCCTATGACAGTAAATGCATGAGTATTACTGACCTGCCTCACACCGCAACCTTGACAGGTGACAGATGTGGGCCTCCTGGTTTGTGGCCCGCTCCACTGCAGCTGTGGGGGACATAAGAGGAATATTTAGCCATACCTATCCATGATATACCTGAACTGGCAATTATTACACACATACTGGGGTGATACTTAGACACGGCTGGAACATCCCCTGCCACTCTAGCCTCTTAGAGCTACTCCTCCAAGAGTTCCCCCTTATTCCGCTTCAGGTCAGCATAGTGGTGCCTGACCTGCTCACCAGTTCGGGGTATGCCAGTGGCACTGGTGAGGTCATGGGCGAGATTGTCCCAGGCCTCCGCCTTATATTGGGAGCCCTGGTACTGGCCCTGCAGCAGTCTCTGAGCATGGTCTTTACCTAGGAGTCCTGCCATGACATTGGACTCCTGGATGCACCAGCGCTGCACCCGGAAGTGCACACCATCTCCCCTTACTGCCATAGTGCCTGCAAGGGGAAACTACAACCAGTTATGAGATGTATTCCTGCCTCTTGGGTTAAAGTAGGGCCGATTTCTCGCACTTTTCCATGATTGGCCAGTTTTGAAAAGGCTAAGATGTGAGCAAACCTGCTTACCTAGGGTTGGCATTGTTTAAAGGGGTATACCACTAGGCACAATGAGTTAGCTGGTCTACAAACTGCTCACACCTCCTAAGCTGGCCTGTGCAATGCTTAGCATTGCTTACATTAGACTTTCATTATAAAGCCTTTTTGACATTGTGTTATTATTCATTACACCTTATATGTATGCCTGGTATCCATGATTAATGTGTACGTACACTCTGTGGAGTCCTTGTGTTTTATTGGGGACTTCAACACTCTATTACAATTACACCTCACTTCTGGGCTTACTGCTGTACTCCAGTTCACATATTTATGTTATGTAGTGGGTTATGGCACATATGACTGTATACTGATGCCTTTCACAGGTTCAGTTTGGTTATACTATTGTTAGGACTTGTTTGCTACTACCTCATTCTTCTGTACTTCTGTGATGGCTTGGTGGATAACTACTGGGACTGTGGTTTATAGGGTCCTGGGTTCGAGACCTGGATGGCTGTTTATTTTGTTGATGGGTAGAACAAGGGCCATTGGATACAGAGTGATTAAGGCACTTTTGACCAGTTGTAAGTGGGTTTGTGCGACGGTAAGCACTGCTAATCTGCCGTTACATCTGCTTACAGAAGGTTAGCTTCAGAATTGCTTAGCCAGTGTAGGCATTGCTTACCACCGTGCAAACGGCATTAAGGGTGCTTACTAATGCTTAAGTATGCTTACTACTGCTTATTTGTGCTTAAACCTGCTTACTAGTGCTTTATTCATTATGACACTGACACCTCACATGTGGATTTACTGCAGTACTCCAGTTCATAAAAATATGTTATTTAGTGGGTTATGCAACAAAAATATTGGTCATAACGTGCTTTGTCATGTAAAATGGAATGTGCTGGAGTGGGACTCAAATCGGGAATGCCTGCTCGTCAGGCAAATGCTCTGCCCACTACATTATTGCTATGCTGCTTCATTTGCATATATCTTCTTTGTTATCCTCTTCATCCTTTTAAGCTGCTTTAACCATAGCTAAGCGATGGGCACACCCGTGCACCTACAGTTAGCTGTAATCGGATTTTAAAAATAAAAAAGGGTTTCTTCATTTTATTTCTACATTCTGTTGCTGTTATACACAAGGGGGACTATTGGTGGGGATATGCGGTCACCTGTGAGCGATCTCGCTCATTGCATACCCCTTTCTGCTGTTCTACGTTGTGGGGGTATGTTTATTCTGAGAGCTCTGCTCTCAGACACGCCCCCTGCACTCTTACATGCTCCATGTAAGCCTAGGAGCTCGGGCAGCGCGCCTCATTAATATGCATGCTCCTAACAGGTTGCTTCCATGCAGGACTAAGGTAGTCTTGCATGGAAGATTAGTAAATCCAGGGGAATGTCTTTGTATAATGCCTCCATGCTACCCTTCCACATTTTTGTGGTAATCTGGGGCTTTTTCTGATGTACTGCGCATGCATATGTGACTTGTGTTTCCACGCTTACACAGTACATCAGTTCTGTGCAAAGGAAGCAACAGAGAAAGGAAGATCTCCATTGCTTTTTTTTTTTATTGAAAACAAAACAAAAAAAGAAACCAGGAGACGTTTAATGAATGAGTGAGAGTCGGGACAGACAAAATGAAAGGATAATCAGGTAGGTTTCTATAGTTTTGCAAAACATACCTGATTATCCATTTATTTTTGTCTACACCATCTCCCTCATTCATTACAAGCCTCCTGCTTTCTTTTTTTTGTTTGTTTTCAATAAATAAAAGAAAAAAGAAAAGTAAAACACTTATGAGATATACTAATGGAAAAATGGCCGGGCGACCGAACCTTTTTCTGTTGGCATATTCTCGGATTTGCAACAGGCACGCTGGTTGGGCTGACCAATCAGCATGCTCGTTTTTGAATATTAATGGCCAGTCATTGTATAATTACATATAATGCATAATATTTAAGTATAGCATTTCTTTCTTTCTTTTTAGGGTAAGTTGATATAAGGTAGAGAAGGAGGAAAAGGATAGTAGCAGCAAAGTGAGAAGACAGATGAGAGGATTATTCAGGAGCAGAGCATGGGCACAGCCAAGAATTGTTTAGGTGCTGTTTTAGGGAGGTTTTGAAGGCAACTAGGTTAGAAATACTTCTTGTAGGTAGCATGAGAGCATGAGTGTGAGCATGAGTGTGAGAGTAGAGGCTCTGTCCAGATGTTTTAGAAGGTTTGGAGATTGAGAGAAGTTTTTTATCTTCAGACCTAAGAGTCCTGTTTGAGTAACAGGGTTTGATGATGTAGTTCTGAGATGGGCAGGCTAGGGGTTTATAGAGCAGCTCACTCACTGACAAAGAGATAGGCACATATCCATGATGGTGCACTATTCACAAGATGGCTGACAATGCTTTAGGTCAATCAGGTAGCAGAATTTCCAAGTTTCCAAACTGTTGCTTGTCTGGCATTATTAATCATAGCATGACAGCCAGCACTGCACAAATTCCAGAGTCTCATATATGAGGAAAAAGGGAAAATGAACTGTTCCTTTGATGTGCTTACTCATAAAGATATCCTTCTGAGTAATACACCTTTGCAGTGAATTCTCCATAACAATATACACCACACAGTTGTTCCGATAAATAATATCCTTTTATTCAGTCAAAAACTTCAAAAAAAACAAAACAAAAACACAGAACAGTTTCATACTATGTTTTTTCCAGTATCTTAAAAACATAGCAGCATAGCTCATTTCTGCACTATTTAAATGTACAACAGTAATCAGTTGAGCTAATCATTTTGTATGGAAAACAGCTCAGTAGTGAATTCTACACAACAATATCCAGCATGCAGTTGTTCCAGCAAATAATTATCTGCAAGGAAAAGGCTCTGTAGTCACTTTACTCACTACTGAGATTTCTCTATGCACTAGTTTTTGTTTTCTGTCCCTTTGCATTGTTGGAATGTTTGGTTTAACACAACTTTGCCCCATGGTCACTCACAGGTTAACCTGTGGTAAGTGTTGGGTCACACCCTACACACTGATACTGGTATCCTAGAAAGGGAAATGGTGTCAGCACAAATGGTCTGACATATCTCAATCATTAAAACTACAAATGCTTATTAAATTATTTTTCTGAGACTTGTTTACATTCAGACGTTTATTGTAACATTTAGAAAATCGTAACCTCATCATTTCAAATCCCCTTAAAATATTCAAAACTTGGAGTGGGTTATTATGATCAAACATTCCAATTTGTGTGCTACCCCAAAACATTCAAGTCTAAATTATTTTTATTGGTGTCATTACTGCAGACCAGAAATAGAGTAGTAGGAGCTTCATGTTGCTTTATTTGCTTGATACAGTTTTCTAAGTGTTGTGTTTTCCATGGGGGTTGGAAAGGTATAACTGACTTGAACAACTGGTTATGTAGTTGACATCATACCACGGGGATCTAGTGTGTCAGTTTGGGATGAAATAATCGACAGCTCACTTTACTGTGCTAAGTTTATTTCATTGATTCTGCAAAATGGCCAAAGCACTTGTTGATATCTTTGATGCCTTTCTTAGGCAAAGTCCACCATCTGAACATTCTAACGTAGCAAATAGGTTTGCAGTAAATTCTAATCCAGACTATATCAAGGCTAGGCTGCTCTGCTCATTGCTGCAAGTCTTAATTATAAATTGCCAGATTTTGAGGTTGTCATGCAACTTGAACACAATATCTGTGTTATAAGACAGACTCAATTTCAGTGTAAAGACAACACTTCTTTACCAAGTTACAATACATATGCATTCAAACTAATTGGAAATTGTGTGGAATATCAATATTTGTTAGAGACCCAGTTATCTCCAGATAAATTCTACAAGACCCTCAAACAGAGCTTATTGAACTTCAGATTATTCTAAAGAGATCACCTTCCTGTTCCCAAGCGTTTATGTAAGATTTCTAAATGTACGTATTGAACTATTCATAAATAAAAATAAATTTTTGATGGCTGACTTCAACTACCCATTGATTAACCGGTGTAGGTGTAACACAAAGGCTGGGGATGCCTAAGGATCCTTAAACTTAGTAAATTCTAACTTCCCCGTATAGTCAGTTAAATTCATCATACAGGTTCATACATGCATACTAGGCTAACGACCACTAGGGCCCTTATAACCTAGCAGTGCAACCCAAATATGACCCACAAATTTGATTTATATAGGGAGCGATTTACTAACTGCCTTTGTCCATCAGAGACATAAGACCAGGGGTGAGTTTTTGATTACCCATCCATGGGACCCATTTGTGCTTAAACAGGGATAGGGAGGAACTCTGCTTCAGATGGATGGGGAGCCTTTTCTAGAGAATGGGGAATTCACTGAGAAACATAGCCATCTCTTCAAATGTCCTATTTATGTTGTAAGCAAAATTTAAGTATTTTAATATAGTAGTTCTGATGCTGTTTGCTTCTGCGATGGCCCACTACTAGACCAGTGATCCAGGATCCTCAATCCTCACCAATGACACCTGTGGGGAATGTTCACTGGGAGGATAACAGGTACACACACAGTATTTCCTATGCAGCTTTCTGCATCAAGTGCAATTTTCCTTAAGAGCACACAGAGACCACAGTCAATCCAGGGCTGGTTTCTCCCTCATTCTCCAGATCTCCAATAAGGCTCTCCAATGGCACAGCTATAGAGTTGAGATCTCAGCTGAGTGCTCAAGCCAAGGCCTCCGACACACTCTCTGTCCAACCAGTGCTTCATGTCCCTGCCCAAGTAGCTGACACACACACTCTTTGAGATTTGATTTACTCACACACACACACACACACACACACACACACACACACACACACACACACACACACACACACACACACACACACACACACACACACACCTGGGAAAGGCTGGCACAGGTTTACTAGCTATGCCTCCTTCTGTACAGACTATAAGGTAGTTATGACTGCTACTTGTTATTCGGTTTCTGTCTTATACAAGTGGTACAGTGAATTGTTTTCTGTTTAAACTGTGAGCTTTGGCCAACTGAGACCTGCATGCAATCAACTGAACACATGAGTGGAGTCAAGTAGATTTTTATCTGCACTTTTATCAAATAATACACAATTTAAAGTCATTTGTTTGTGTTGCATTGAGCAATATCTAGCTGGAAGTTGTGACTGTTTTTTCAGAAGGTCCCCAGCCACCCTCCCTGTTTTTGTCTTGGTGTTAATCTTGGTGGCTTTGAAACTGCCCGCCCCTCTTGTAAATTTGCACTTGGATACTCCTCCTGGGCCCATCTCATTTGCTCACTCAAAAAAAAAAAAAAAAAAAATGTATCTGCTTTTACTGTATTTGTGTTTCTTCCTACTTTATTTTGCTTTTGCGTCATCTTAAAAGTACTCAGTTGTATTTATTACTGCTTGGTGTAACTCATTCTAAGCCTTTTAGTTTAAGCACTTGGGCTTCAGACCAGTTGTTTTACATTAGGAAGGTTTGTGGCCTGCACTGTGGTTTTAACCTTTCTGGTTAAAGGCTTATAGTGCCTGCATATTTGAACTGCTTCTTACTGAAACTGGTACACCTTGTTTGCTGTAGCATAGACTCAGGAGCGGCTTTAGATCAACTGGTACCCTAGGCGAAAGGGCTCCATGGTGCCCCCTACTGCACCACCTGGTGCCCCCATCCTTGTCTACCTACACCAAATATATATACTGGAAAAGCCCCCCTGCTAGAGCGGCACCCTAGGCGGCCACCTAGTTGGCCTATGCCTAAGGCTGGCTATGCATAGATTAGATCCAGGCCTGCTGAATCTAGCTTTGTTTGTATAACTTGAGCACTAATCCAGGCATTCTTTAAAGTATTCAATTGTATTTATTACTACTTGGTAGTAACTTGATTAAAGTGTAGCTATCATTCTAAGTCTTTTGGATTAAGCACTTGGGCTTCAGACCAGTTGTTTTACATTAGGAAGGTTTGTGGCCTGCACTGTGGTGGCAGGACAGGTAGCTTACATCCTTCTAAGTTGGGAACTGCTGATTGAGGGCTCAGTGTCTGTTATTCTAAAAGTGTATTAGTTCTGGTTTAAGCACTTGGGCTTCAGGACAGTTATTTTACATTAAGAAGGTTTGTGGTCTGCACTCTTGTGGGAGGAGAGGCTGAACTCTGCCCTTCTGAGCTGGGAATTTCTGGTTAAAGGCTTATAGTGCTTGTATATTTGAACTGTTTCTTACTGAAATTGGTACACCTTGTTTGCTGTAGCATAGACTAGATCCAGGCCTGCTGAATCTAGCTTTGTTTGTATGCTTGTTGTTTGTTTGCTTATTTCCCTGAAACGCTAATTCCACCTAAAACGCGGCTTTTCAGCGCTTCTGTGGATCCCTAGTGATATCTGCACTGCTTACTGTACTTATTTCCTTGTTTCACTTGAAAGAAAGTTACTGTTTGTCGTTTTTGCATTTAAGTTACCTGTAGCACATTGCATTTAAGTTCCCTGGCACTTGCTCACTAAAGCAATTATATAAGTCAGCACTAAAAAATTAAAAGCACTACACCCTCACAAACTCTCCTTGAGTACCTTGTTCCCCATTGGTCCTTTTTTTTCAATTATAAAGGAATTTCCAATACTATTCTAGCATGTCCAAAGGTCAGTTGTCAATCTCCTCTCCGGTCCAGCTGGTGAATCTGGGAATCTTGAGGCAATGTTACAACTGCCTCATGTACACAGACAACCCTCTCCTCCTCCCAACAAATTCCAACACATGAGAGATGCAACCATATTGACAAACTAGAGGCTAAGCTCTCTCAACTCAGTACTGCCGTAACCAGTCAGGAGGAAAAGGAAACCACACTCACTACAACTCCAGTCTCACATAGACCTACCACGACAGCAAACCAAACACATAAACACACAAAAACATACTTTGAGGCTCTAAATAAAAATCTGCCTAAGCAGCAGAGACCTCCAAAGCAGACACCCAAGCAACCGCTACCCCAAAACAAAACACGTGCAACACATAGCTCACAAAGCCAGTGTGCCGAACAGTCACAGCCCTTAAGGCTAAACAACACACCTGATACACTTGTAGTAGGTGATTGTATCGTCAGGCACACTGACGTCCCGCTCACCAGGCTGAACAAGGAGAAGGTCACGGTGAGCTGCCTGTCGGGCGCTAGGATCCGCCACATAACACAAGCACTCAGGTCACTCCAAGGCAAGTACAAATATGACTCAGTCATTGTCCATGCTGGTGTGAATGACCTGAGCTGTACCTCCCTGGACTACATGAAAAGAGACATAGAGGAGCTCTCTGAGCATGTAGCCCAGGCCGGTATGACCCTGACCTTGAGTAGCATCTTACCCTCACCAAGAATGATGCCACAATATGAAGACAAGATGATCAATTTCAAAAATTGGCTTAAGTATTGGTGTCATTCAAAGGGAATCCAATGCCTGTCAGTCTGGGATGACATGCTCGACAAGCCACGATGCTTCGCTAGGGACGGCTTGCACCTATCACCCCTGGGCTTTCGGATATTGGCAAAGGCTCTTGCTACCCCCATAGTGCCTTTTTTAGGCAAGGCTCAAAAGACAAACCCACCTCCATAGGTATCACAAGGGATAAGAAACTAAGAGTAGTGCTACTCAACGCCAGAAGTCTAAACCTCAAGATGCATGCACTCAAAACTCTCCTTAACATGGAGAACATCGATATCTGTGCAGCAATAGAAACCTGGTTCAAGGCTCCCGAGAGCACCCCAGCACTACCAGGTTATACCTCAAACCATGCTTTTCGGCCCCAAAATTTGGACCGAACCACAAAAGGAGGGGGAGTATCAATATTCATCAAAGATACCCACACCTCCAGGTTGATGGCACAGCATGAAGCATCAGAGACTATCCATGTGCAACTAACAGTGGGTAAAACTGCCTTCCAGTTTATAGCCTGCTACAGACCACCCTCCCAAACCCAGGAACTCCACTCGGCCTTCCTGAGAACACTGGAAAATGTGAAGGTCTCTCCAAACACCATTACATTGGGTGACTTCAACTTCCCAAACATAGACTGGAAGCATTACTCTAGCTCCAACACCCTAGCCCAAAGGTTCCTAGAATTTATAGGTTCATAGGTTCATAGGTTGGTACTAGGCTATCAGCCCTAGGGCCTATACAAGCCTAGCCATAACAATTCCCTGGCTATTTCTTCCCACATTATTTACTTTCCTGGACCCCTGTCTAGCAGGGCGACTGACGTGATCCCTGGGGTGAATTTCCTTTCTCCCATCCAATCGTCAAGGTTCCTCTTGAAGAGGTCCAAAGAGGCACTCTGCTTGACATGTATGGGCAATCTATTCCAGAGTCTGGGGAGCCTCTGGGTCAGGAACCTATCCCTCCAGCATGTTTTGTTTATTGTGATGACAAGGTTTAGATCCCTGGAGCGTGTAGCTCTGAGGGATTGGGATTTCTTTAAGTGTAGCATGTCCAACAGCTCTGGGTTTGACATGGCCTTGTATGTTAAGCAGAGATCGCCTCTGAGTAGACAATATGCAACAGAGTATAGCTGGAGTTTTGTAAGGTGGTCAGGGTAGGGCATCTGCTTTAGGCCTGTGATTCTTTTAGTGAGGTATTTCTGAGGCCTTTCCAGTTGTTGCAGATGTCTTGAGAGGTACATACCAAATGGGGCATTGTATTCTATAATGGGTCTAATGAGGGATGAGTACAGTGGGACAATGACCTCCTTTTTTCTGGATGAAAAGCCCTTCGTGATGAGGTGTGCCACATAGAAGGATTTCCTGACTGTTGTGGCGATGTGGTTATCGAAGGTGAGACCACTGTCCACCTGTGTCCCTAAGTCTCTTATCACACTTTCTGTGTTTAGTGTACTGCCACCTATATGGTAATTCATGGATACATGTTTTTTCCCAAAGGGGATAACAATACATTTCTTGGCATTGAGCTTGAGCCCATGGCTCTGGCACCAAGCATCTGTTTCTGTAAGACCCTTTTGTAGAGTATCCACATCATTTGGGGATTCAATAATGGCTCCCAGTTTGCAGTCATCTGCAAACTTTGTTAGCCAGAGTCCCTTAGTGTTGACCTGTACTTCAGAGAAGTAGATGCCAAACAAGAGCGGCCCCAGGACTGAACCCTGAGGTACTCCACATGTCACTTGTCTGGAGCTGGATGTGGAGTCGGCTACTTTTACAGTGTGGGTTCTATCAGTAAGCCATTACATAGGGATTAATGCCCAACTTAGTAAGTTTATCTATGATTCCAGAGTGGGGGATGGTATCAAAGGCCTTGGCAAGGTCTAGATAGGCTGTGTGGACCACCTTACCCTTGTCCATGGCTCTGGAGACTGATTCAAAGAGGTCAATCAGGTTCAGGAGACAAGATCGGCCCTTCACAAACCCAAACTGGGTGGGGTCCAGTGTTTGAAGGTTGCCAATGTCTTTGTTTATAAGTTCCATGATAATACGCTCCATGGCCTTGCAGATAAGGCTTGTCAGACTGATGGGACGGTAGTTTCCGGGATCCAAGGTGGATCCCCCCTTGTGGATTGGGATAACTGTAGCTCTGCGCCACTCAGTGGGCACGAAACCTGAGGTGAGGCTATGATTAAACATGACACTTAGGTGAGGTGCCAGTTCATATTGTAGTTCATGTAGTACACAGCCCGGGATGTCATCTGGTCCCATGGATGCTGTATTCTTGGCTTTAGACAGTGCGTTTTGTACCTGTGTGTCCGTTACTACTGGAATTTGGCAATCTTCCGGTATTGAGATGGGCCATTTAGGGGGTGAGAGGGGGGTGAAGTTGGCACTGAATCGATCTGCCAGGATATTGGCAATATCCTTTGGATCAGTATATTTAATGCCATTCTGTTTTAGCTCAGAGCAGATCTGAGCATTGCCATTTAGATTCTTGACATAGTTATAGAATGCTTTGTGGTTGTCTTTGGAATCTTTGGCAATTTTATTTTCATAACTAGCTTTGGAGGATTTTATGAGGCATCTCAGTTTCTTACTGAGGGTAGTAAGGGAGTTTTTTGCATCCTGGGATTTTCCTCTTTTCTGCAAAACTTTCTTCCTTTTGTTGTAAAGTTTGTTTATGGCAGGGAACCACCAGATTGGCTTCCTTTTTTTGGATGAGAGCATTTTGGTTCTATTTGGGATGGCACGATTCATGCATGAGTGGATGTGCTCGTACAGTGCCTTAGTGTAGGATTCAGCAGTTGAACTTTCAGTTCCCGTCTGCATGGGTGTTATGAAGTTTGTCACTTCTGACTTGAGTAGCATGAAGTTGGCTTTGGAGAAGTTTTTTATGGTGGTTTCTCAAATGCTATGGAACAACTTGTTACCACTCCCACAAGAGGGGAAAACATACTGGACCTGATCATCACCAACATGGGGACTCTATGCTCCAGACCAGAAGTGTATCCCTCAGACCATAAACTAATCTCACTGGATATTCACATCCCAACCCCACCCTCTGCCCAGAAAACCACAGTGAAAAACTTCTCTAAAGCAAATTTCACACTCCTCAAAACCAAGGTGGAATCCTTCAAAGCCCCCGGACCTGTGGAAAGTACAGCCCAGACCGCAGAATCCTTTATAAACACATTCTATGAACACCTTCAGGAATGCATGGATCATGCAATCCCAAATAAAACCAAGACCCAATCCTCCAAAGGCAGACGTCCTGTTTGGTGGACCCCAGCCATAAACAAACTATACAATAGAAGGAGGAAGCTACTACACGATAGAGTAAAATCCCAAAAAGGGAAGGCATCTCTGATCAGTATTAGCAAAAAACTACGGGCACTCATAAAATCATCTAAGGCCAGCTTCGAGAAAAAAATTGCACAGGACACCAAGGATAATCACAAGGTTTTCTTTAGTTTTGTTAGGAACCTGGGTGGGAATTCCCAGATATGCTTAGAATTAGCCCAAAATGACAAAAAATACTCCGAACCCACAGACATTGCCAACATCCTAGCTGACAGGTTCAGCGCAAACTTCTCCTCCCCACCAAAAAGGCAGATATCTATCCTAGCAGAGTGCTGCCCCCCTGACATCTCAGATGCTCAGGTAAGAGCCGCCCTCTCCAAAGCAAAAAACACAGCATCAATGGGACCAGACAGTGTCCCGGGCTGCGTCCTACATGAACTCCAAGAAGAGCTAAACCCAAACATAAAACTACTGTTCAATCTCAGCCTTACTACAGGATATGTACCCAAAGAGTGGCGTACAGCAACGGTGGTTCCTCTCCACAAAGGTGGTGCCTCAACGGATCCTGGAAACTATTGCCCCATAAGCCTGACTAGCTTGGTCTGCAAAGCTATGGAAAGGATCATCATGGACCTTATAAATAAAGATATTGGGGACCTACAGACACTGGATCCTACCCAGTTTGGCTTTGTTAAGGGCAGATCTTGCCTCTTAAACCTGGTCAATTTCTTTGAAACAGTCACCAAGGCCATTGACAAGGGGAAGGTGGTCCACACAGCCTACCTGGACCTCGCAAAAGCCTTTGATACAATACCCCACTCGGGCATTATAGATAAGCTCACCAGCTTAAATATAAACCCCTATGTCACTAGATGGGTTGTAAACTGGCTCAAGGACAGAACCCACATGGTTAGAATTGCTGGAGCCATGTCAGACTCCAAACCAGTTACAAGTGGCATCCCACAAGGCTTAGTCCTGGGACCTCTCTTGTTCGGTATATATTTCTCAGAGGTACAGGCCAACATGGAAGGACTGTGGCTGACCAAGTTCGCAGATGACTGCAAACTGGGCACCATAATCGACTCTACATCCTACACAAGCATCCTCCAAAAGGGCCTCATAAAACAGACAACTGGTGCCAGAGCCATGGCCTCAAGCTAAATGCCAAAAAGTGTATAGTCATCCCCTTTGGCAAAAACAAAGTGCCCACAAATTACCACATAGGTGGTAATCCATTAAGTACGGAAGAAGTAATTAGGGACCTGGGGACCCAAGTTGATAGCAATCTCTCATTTGACAACTACGTGGCCAAAGTGGTTAAAAAAACATTTTATATAGCCCACCTAATCATGAAGGGATTCACATCTAGATCAGGGGAGGTCATCGTGCCTCTTTACTCATCCCTCATCAGGCCCATAATTGAGTACAATGCCCCTTTTGGGATGTACCTTACCAGACACCTGCAGCAACTGGAAAGACCCCAAAAGTACCTCACCAAGAGGATCAAAGGGCTCAAACAGATGCCATATGCTGCCCGGTTAAAGAAACTCCAGCTCTACTCAGTGGCATACCGCCTGCTCAGAGGCGATCTGTGCCTGACGTATAAAGCCATGTCCAACCCGGAATTAATGGACATGCTGCACCTCAGAAAATCCAAATCCCATTGAGCTACGCGCTCAAGAGACTTAAACCTCAGCACTGAAATAAATAGGACATGCTGGAGGGACAGATTCATAACCCAGAGGCTCCCTTCACTCTGGAATAAAATCCCAGTCCAGGTTAGGCAGAGTCCCTCATTGACTCTCTTCAAGAGGAATCTTGATGAGTGGATGGAGGATCGTAGGTTTACCCTGGGTATCACTTCTGTGTCACTGTTAGACAGAGGCACAGTATACTAACCTCGAAAAAGGGCATAGCAAAATTAATTTAAAATGGGTGGCGAAAGCCAAACACACTCTGGCTAGGCTTGGTAATGCCCTAGGGCAGATAGCCTAGTATGAACCTATGAACCAGACACTCCTCATCAGTTACCATAAGGCTCTTCCAAGGGTTCCCAATATAAGGAGTGAAACTAATATTAATATAAATGGTAGTTTGACCAACAGCAAGGCTATTAGGAGTAGCCCACACAGTGTCACCAAATAAATATGCAAGTAGTCTCAAAACTTAAATACCTCTACAAAGATCAGCCACAATTAAAGGTTTAAATATATTTAATAATAAATAATAAAAATGTATAAAAGTACTGAATATATATTCACAGTGACATCAGAGTTCAAAACCACAGGAAATACTTAAAATAACATTGAAGGACAGGCTCAGACAAAGAAAAACAATATCTAAACTAAGCTTCACTACATTCCTGAATGTATCTAAGAAAATATTATTCCCTAATAACATACTTAATAGAGCAAGGTAAATGATGTGGTGAATGGTTCTTCTTGTTGTCAGGCCCAAGACAGAATATAGAATGTTCAGTCTCATACTACGAGACTTCTCAAAATAATATCTAAAATATTACTGCTAGGATAGCATCCAGAATGGCATCACCTTTTGTCATCTGAATTCTAGTTCCCAGGCAAACCCCCATTGCTGGAAGCTGGCAGGATTTAGCACCTGCCTGTAAAAATACACACACAAGGGCTTTTGCTCAGATATTTGGCAGGTGCTGGAAGTCATAAAACAATTGTATACCTCCACACTTCCAGAGTAGTAATTAGTTCACCCCAAAGACAATACATAAAACTTCCTAGTGCAGACGTTGTGTCTCTGGCTGCATTGAAACCTTGTAATATAGCATCTTTATGTACTATATAGCATCTTTATGTACTAGCCTATAAAGTGATTTAATTTCAAATATTTTTAAAGTTTGCTGGACTGAGGTTAACCCACAAGTTTCCTCTGTTAAAACAGTTACAATAGTGCATATACATTTCTGTTCTTTCCATTAAGGCACACTGCAGATACATTTCAAACACAAGTACTTTGCAAATACATTTTCATCACAAGCATCTGTACAAATTAGTTTGATATACACATGACATACAGTTATAATACATTTGTAACACAAGCATCTTGTATAAATCAGTTTGATATTCACAAATGACATATAATTATTTACAAAATTCCAGCTAGCTGTATGGCAGTACCTCCTTCCGTCACTGTTTGTTATGTAGATGTGCAAAAGGTTAATCCAAACAGGGTCCAGGGATGCCTTGCTGGCAATGATCTCCTCTCAGAAGTGTGTATGATACTGAGTAAAGAATCATGGCTTTGAGGCAATCAGCAAAGGACATTGTGTTTACTGTCTTTATTCATTTTATAAAGAACCTTTGTGGACTTTCCAGTTGCTGCATGTGCCTGATCAGGTACATACTGAAGGGGGTGTTATACTCTATGATGATTCTAATGAGAGCCAAGTATAATGGTATGATGACCTCTCTGGATCCAAATGCCATGCCCTTGCTTATTAGTTGAGCAACACGGAAGTATTTTCTTACTAACTTGCTCACATGTTGGTCGAAGTCTAGATTACCATCTACATGAGTTCCCAGATCCCCGATTAGTGAATCAACTTTCTGGGGTGTTTTATTGATGATGCAGTTACCCAGGGTGACAGATTTTCCAAAAGGTACTAGAATGTATTTCTTCAGATTCAGTTTTATGTCATGGCTTTGGCACCAAGTGTTTACGTGTGTTAGACCTCCTGTTCTCATCTTGGGTGGATTTAGTGACAGCTCCCAGTTTGCAATCACCTGCAAATTGGTTAGACAGAGACCTTTGACACTGGCTTTGATAAGCAGAGGCCAAACAGTAGAGTCCAAAGAGGAATGGGCCTAGCAGAGAGTCCTGAGGGACTCCACTGGTGACCAACCTCTTTCTAAAGATGGTCTCACCAATTTTAACCTCTTGGGTCCTATCCGTGAGACATCTATCTATCTTGCATGTAATAAAGGGGTTTATACTTCGTTCCATAAGTTTGTTGATAATGCCAAAGTGGGGTATTGTATCAAATGCTTTAGCCAGATCTGGATAGACAGTATGTACCATTTCCCTCTCATCCATTGCCATAGTGACATTTTCAAATTCTACCAGATTCAGTAAGTCTGACCTTACTTTGACAAAGCAAACTGAGATGGAGCCACTGTCTGGAGGTTTCCTATGTCCTTGTTGATAACTTCCATGATAATTTGTTCCATGACTTTGCAAATAACACCAGTCAGACTCAGGGGTCTTTAGTTTCCAGGATCTGTTGAAGGTCCTCCTTTATGAAGGAGGATGACTGTTACAGTCCACCATTCACATGGTACAAAGCCTGTTTTAAGACTATAGTTAAATAATGACTCCAGGAGTTATAATAAGTCATATTTTAGACTATTCAGGAGGCATCCTTGGATGTTATCGGGGCCCACTGTGGTCATGTTCTTGGCTTTAGTGAATACAGCCAGTATATGCTCCTAGTTATAGTTGGAGGGGTTATGTCTGACAGCATTTTTTGGGTATGATTGGGGGAGGGGGTAAGCTGGAACTGAATTCTTCACCTAAAAGGTTCACTATAGCTCTAGGCTCAGTGAAAGTGGCACCATTAACCACCAGTTCAGCACACTACTGTGTGCTGCCCTTGAGGACTCTGACATAGCTGTAGAAGACCTTATGGTTATCTTTCACCTGGGTGGCTATCCTAACCTCAAAGTTGACTTTGTTTGACCTAATTAGCCCTCTCAGTTACCTATTTAATTTGAGGAGACAGTTTTTATCTTTATGGGAATTACCCTTCCTGATTTTTGCCATATATTTTTTCTTTTATTGTAATACTGTTTAATTTGGCATGCCACCACGGTGATGCATTTCTGGGGCTAGTCCTGAGCTTACTTCTGGTAGGCGTGGTAGCCTCTATGCAGCCACTGACATGGTTGTACAGAGTTTCTGAGAGCAATTCAGCATAGGTGCCATGTTCTCAAGGTTTGGAGGAGCAGTTAATTTTGACAAGTCATCACTTAATAAAAGGTAATCTGCCTTGAAATATTTCCTGTTACTGGTTTTAATGGGATTACAGAGTTGATTTTGATTTCAAAGGAGGCAGCTTTATGGTCGGACCTTATCAGAGAAGATGAGACACTGGGGAGTTGCAGCATTCTCCCATATTTGTGAGCATGATGTCTAGTATAGTGGAGCCACTAGTAGGCATATTCACTATTTGTTCAAGGGTATTTGTATTTACAAAGTTTAGGAATGTCTCTGCCTGTAGATTTGAGGCCATGTAGGATTCCCAGTCTACAGAGAGGTAATTAAAGTCTCCCATGAGTAGAGTGTTAGTTTGGATGGTAAGTGTCTCCAGTAGATCCAAGTATGTATTGTGAGTTTCTCGGGGCATGAAGGATGATGTATAGCTGGCTAGGATACAGTACAGGATTTCATCTATAGTGATCTGCATGTGGAGGAACTCCAGTGTGCCACCCTGTTTGACCAAACTAGATGTATATTTGTTACTCAAGTATATTGAGACACCCACACCTTTAGCCATTGTATGTGAAGCTGCTGCGTCTTCTGTGTGGAGTCTGCATGTCCTCCCCGCGGTCGATTGACATTAAAGACATGCAGGTAGGTGTGAGTGTGAATGGGCGTGCCTTCTTTAAAGGTTGGGCATCAAGCTGGTAACTCAGCACCAAAAAAATTCACTGCCAATCATGAGTGGACCGGAGTTCCGCTGTGGCGACTCCTAACCGGGAAAAGCCAAAATACTTTATGTGAAGCTACTGCTCTAAAGGTGCGGAAGGCACTGAAACCTTGCACTGCTGGGGTACTCTCTGCAGCTTTAAACCATGTCTCAGTAACTGCACAGATGTCTATATTCTGAAGTGTGAGGAGGCTCGGATGGAGAATATTTTTTTTTTATTTAGGGTCCTGGCCTTGGAAGTTCAGTTGAGTCAGTTTTGCTATGTCAGCTGGTTTGTCATTTTGGAATTACCTAAAAAAGGGGATGGATAAAGGTTTCGCCAGTATTCAAAAGCCTAGCGAGGAAAGGTGCAGGCAATCCTTGGCAAAGCAATGTAGTCTATTAATCATGTCTTCCCAAGCTGACAAATATCAGATCCCCTTAGAATCACACCAGAAAGATAGCCAGTTGTTGAAATCAATTATTTTTTTCATATTGTGACATTGAACTCTGAATGGTAATATACTGCTCAATGCTAGGCTTATAGAAGCCTGAGACATAATCGGGAAGCTCCATAATGTCTGTCTTCATATAGTCCAGGGAGGCACATCTCAGGTCATTTACACGTACATGGACTCGCTTGATCTCATCCTCATTCACATTGTTCCAACTTGCACTGCACCTGTAGTATCCTCATCTCTGATCAAATCCAATCCAAAACAAATCAGACATCTTCTCCTTTAGGGCAGCTAAACCCATCATAACAGATGCCTATGAATTCAAGGCCTTTAACATGACAAACCTATTAAAAATGCATGATGAGCTCTCAAAATTCATATACAATATTTTCAACCCTATGTAGACTCAGCTGTCACACATGGCAATGAAATCTACTCCCATCTAACAAACAGCATAAACCAAAATGTTTTTGTAAGAACAAAATATATTTGTGAATGTAAAACATAAGTCACATTGGTGAAGTGCCAGAATTAATAAGCTCTGTAATAAAATAAGTTAATTAAGGCCTATAATAAATCAAAACCAATCCATATTAAAGCCTTTATCAAAAAAATAAGTGACATTCTGAAAGTTACCATAAGGAAGATTAAAGAAGAATATAAATTAAAAGTAGCATCCCAAGCAAATGATACTCATAAATCCTTCTTTAACTACAACAGACAAAAATAGCATACACTAATACTTTGAATTAATTAATTAATGGCATTATCCACTCCACCGCAAATGATACTACTAATATACTTGCAATTAAATTTAGTGTCAGCTTCACACCAAAAACAGTCATTGAAGTTGCCTGGCTCCAAGGCATGCAAGGACAGAACCCCAACTAAAACCCAGGTGACCAGAATTTGATAATCACCTCCAGCACTGGAGAAGCCAGGCAGAGATAGGTAAGAGTGAAGGGGTATGGACTCCTCTGTTCTCCCATAGGAGATTGAGGGATTGTGTGTACTTGGGACACACTGAATAGTGTTATCTCTCAAGTGGAGACCAAAAAAAAATCACTCATGCCTCAAGGAGAGCGACACGGTTGTTTGGAAAGAATTCAGCTTCCAGAAGAGAGGGAACAACTTCTGGCACCACCCCAATGAATATTCCTCCCAGATATCTTGCATACTGTAAGAGAAAACAAGAAAAAATGCAGAATCCCCCTTCATGGCAGTTTGCATGATGACTCTCTCCCAGATGACCCTCATCTTTGTGTGGGAGTGTGAATGGGAAGATTGTTAATCATCAGCCCTCCCCCAGCCAAACAGTGATAGCAAATAGTACAAAAAAAAAAACAGTAATTGAAGTTCCACAAATTCCAGAGTCCCTCTTTCCTGATATTATTATGGAATATGCCTTAACTGCCCTCTCTAAAACTAAAAATGCCACCTGTGATGGGACACCACAATATACTTAGTTGCTTAATCAACAGTGCCAGATATGCCATCTTTGAATCCCTCATTAACTGTTCAGCTTAAGCATAGCCTCAGATTATGTTCCTGAGGTAAGGAAAAATGCTATCGTTATGCCATTTTGTAAAGGTAACCCTACCTCAGATTCTAGGAATTAGAGACCCATCAGCCTAAAAAGCTGAATGTGCAAAGCCTTGAACATATTACATCTGATTTTCTAAGTTCATAAATAAAAAAAATGTTATTGTGCTAGCCCCACAACAATATGGCTTTGTCAAAGGAAAATTATGTCTACTTAATACAGAAAATGCCTTAGAGAAAGTCACTAAATCTGAAGATAGTAGCCATGCAATGTATTCATTGCATCTGGATCTGACCAAGGCCTGTGGCATATTCCCAGTGCTGGCTAGCAATCTGTATGGCAGACAGAACCACCACGGTAAAACAGATGTCACCTCAGAAAGCAAAAAGGTGGCTAATGACACTTTAAACGGCTCAGTCATGGGACTCCTTCTGTTCAGCATCTACTTCACCGATCTCCAAACCACTAATTCAGACATATGGCTACCTAAATTTGCCATCGACTGCAAGCTGGGTATTGTCCCTCTCAGCATCTGATATCAAGTTACTACAGCAAAGACTATAATATGCACATTATCAGTGCATTAGAAACATGCTTACATTAAATACAAAGGTGTGTATTTATTTTTTGTTTTTACCATACCAAATTGTATTTTGATTTTTGTTTACTTTTGGTAAACAAAAATCATGACAGTAGCTTACAGTATAGACAGCAACCTGCTCCAGACTAAAACAGCAGTCAGAGATCTTATTACCTTCACAGACAATCCCCTATCCTTTGACCTCTACATAGCAACAGTACTAAAGAATTTTTCTATCTAGCCTAATTAGTAATTCAAGATATTCCATCAAGGTGAAAAGAAGTTTTCTCCTGTCTACTCTTGACATGGTCAGATCAATTATAGAATATAATGTCTCTTTTAGTATGCATCTTCACAATCATATCATGCAGCTAGAAAGACCCCAGAATTTCCTAACTTTCCTAACCTTCAGCTACCAAGGTGGACTGGAAGCTGTATCCCTATCCTCCATCTCTTATAACCTTATGCAATGTGATTTATGTCTAGCATTTCATGCTGTTAGAATTCAACCCTCCTTGATCTTCTACACCTCCACAAAACAATTGGCATCATAGGTTCATAGGTTCATAGGTTCATACTAGGCTATCTGCCTTGGGGCAATTATAAGCCTAGCCCGATTCTGTATGGCTTACGCCACCCCTTGATTTGAGTATACTGTGCCCTTTTTAAGGTTTAGTTTACTGTGACTCTGTCTAATAGTGACACGGGAGTAATCCCTGGGACAAACCTACGATCCCCCATCCACTTATCGAGATTCTTCTTGAAGAGATTCAGTGAGGTGCTCTGCCTCACATGAACTAGAATTCTATTCCACAGTGAAGGGAGCCTCTGGGTTATGAACCTGTCCCTCCAGCAAGTTCTATTTATTTCTGTGCTGAGGTTCAAGTCCCTCGAGCGTGTGGCTCTAAGGGATTTAGATTTACTGAGGTGGAGCATGTCCATTAATTCTGGATTTCACATAGCTTTGTATGTCAGGCATAGATCGCCTCGAAGTAGGCGGTATGCAACTGAGTAGAGCTGGAGTTTTTTTAACCGAGCAGCATATGGCATCTGTTTGAGACCCTTGATCCTCTTGGTGAGATACTTTTGGGGTCTTTCTAATTGCTGCAGGTGTCGGGTAAGGTACATTCCAAAAGGGGCATTGTATTCTATGATGGGCCTGATGAGGGATGAATAAAGGCACGATTACCTCTCTTGATCTAGATGTGAAACCCTTCGTGATGAGGTGGGCTATGTAGAAGGTCTTTCTAACCACTTTGGCAATGTGGTTTTCAAAGGAGAGATTGCTATCAACTTGGGTCCCCAGGTCCCTAATAACTTTCTCTGTACTTAATGGGTTTCCGCCTATGTGGTAATTTGTGGGCACATTGTTTTTGCCAAAGGGTATGACTATACATTTTTGGCATTTAGCTTTAAACCATGGCACTGGCACCAGTTATCTGTCTCTGTGAGACCTTTTTGAAGGATGTTTGTGTCAGCTGAAGAGTTGATTATGGCGCCCAGTTTGCAGTCGTCTGCAAACTTGGTGAGCCATAGTCCTCCCACGTTTGCCTGTACCTCGGAAAAGTATATACCGAACAAGAGTGGTCCCAGGACAGAACCCTGTGGGACGCCACTTGTGACCGGTTTCGAGTCTGACATGGCTCCAGCAATTCTCACTCTGTGGGTTCTGTCTTTGAGCCAGTTTGCGACCCATCTTGTGACATAGGGGATTATATTTAAGCTGGATAGCTTATCTATGATGCCCGAGTGGGGTATTGTGTCAAATGCCTTTGCAAGGTCCAGATAGGCTGTGTGGACTACCTTCCCTTCATCTATGGCTTTGGTGACTGTTTCAAAGAAGTCAACCAGGTTCAAAAGGCAGGATCTGCCCTTGACAAAGCCGAACTGGGTAGGATCTAGTGTCTGTAGGTCCCCAATGTCTTTGTTTATGAGCTCCATGATGATCCTCTCCATAGCCTTGCAGACTAAGCTAGTCAGGCTTATGGGGTGATAGTTTCCAGGGTCCGTAGAGGCTCCACCTTTGTGGAGTGGGACCACTGTTGCTGTACGCCATTCTGTGGGCACATATCCTGTAGTGAGGCTGAGATTGTATAGCTGTTTTATTTGAGGGATTAGTTCCTCTTGTAGTTCATGTAGGACGCAACCTGGGACGCCATCTGGTCCCATGGAAGCAGTGTTTTTGCTTTGGAGAGGGCAGCCTTCACCTGAGCATCTGAGATGTTTGGGAGGCAGCCCTCTGCCGGGATAGACACTTGCTCTTTGGGGGAGGGGTGGAGAAGTTTGCACTGAACCTGTCTGCCAGGATATTGGCGATGTCTGTGGGTTCAGTGTATTTTTGTCGTTTAGAATCAACTCAGAACAAGTCTGGGAGTTGCATCCCAGGTTTCTAACATAACTGAAAAAAGCCTTATGATTGTTTTTGGTGTCCTGTGCAATTTTTCTCTCGAAGCTTGGAGGATTTTATGAGGGATCGTAATTTTTTGCTAGCACTGATCAGAGATGCCTTCCCTATTAGGGATTTTGCTCTATCATGTAGTAGCTTCCTCCTTCTGTTGTACAGTTTATTTATGGCAGGGGTCCACCAGACTGGACGCCTGCCTTTGGATGATTGGGTCTTGGTTTTGTTTGGGGTAGCATGATCCATGCATTCCTGAAGATGTCCATAGAATGCATTTATATAGGATTCTGCAGTTTGGGCTGTAGTTTCCACTGGCCCTGGGGCCTTGAAGGATTCCACTTCAGTTTTGAGAAGTGAGAAGTTTGCTTTTGAGAAGTTTTTCACTGTGGTTTTCTGGGCTGGGGGTGGGGTTGGGATGTGGACATCCAGTGAAATTAATTTATGGTCTGATCTTACCAATGAGGGATATACTTCTGGTGTGGAGCATAGAGTCCCCATGTTGGTAATGATCAGGTCTAGTATGTTGTCCCCTCTTGTGGGAGTGGTGACTAGTTGTTCCATAGCATTTGAGTTTATAATTTCCAGGAATCTTTGGGCTAAGGTGCTGGGGCTTGAGTTGTCCTCCCAGTCAATGTTTGGGTAGTTGAAGTTGCCCAATATAATGGTGTTCGGAGAGATCTTCATGTTCTCCAATGCTTTCAGGAAAGCCGAATGGGATTCCTGACTTTGAGAGGGTGGTCTGTAGGATGCTATAAACTGAAAAGCAGTCTTGCCAACTGTTAGTTGCACATGGATGGTCTCCGATACTTCGTGCAATGCCACTAACCTGGAGGTGTGGATATCCTTGATAAATATGGAAACTCCCCGTCCTTTTGTGGTTCGGTCCGGGTTTTGGGGCCGAAAAGCATGATACGAGGTATAGCCTGGTAGTGCTGGGGTGCTCTCTGGAGCCTTGAACCAGGTTTCTGTCACTGCACAGATATCGATGTTCTCCATACTGAGGAGAGCTTCGAGTGCATGCATCTTGAGGTTAAGACTTCTGGCGTTTAGCAGCATTACCCTTAGTTTCTTGTTCCTTGTGCTGTCTATGGGGGTGGGTTTGACTTTTGAGCCTTGCCTAAAAAAGGCACTATGGGGGTGGCAAGAGCCTTTGCCAATATCCGAAAGCCCAGTGGTGACAGGTGCAAGCCGTCCCTAGCGAAGCAACATGGCTTGTCGAGCATGTCATCCCAGGCTGACAGACACTGGATCCCCTTTGAATGACACCAAAATTTGAGCCAATTGTTCAAATCGATCATTTTGTCTTTGTACTGTGGCATCATTCTAGGTGAGGGTAAGATGCTGCTCAAGGTCAGGGTCATACCAGCCTGGGCTACATGATCAGAGAGCTCCTCTATGTCTCTTTTCATGTAGTCCAGGGAGGTACATCTCAGGTCATTCACACCAGCATGTACAATGACTGAGTCATATTTGTATTTGCTTTGGAGTGACCTGAGTGCTTGCGTTATGTGTCGGATCCTAGCACCCGACAGGCAGCTCACCATGACCTTCTCTTTATTCAGCCTGGTGAGCGGGACGTCAGTGTGTCTGACAATAGAGTCACCTATAACAAGAGTATCAGGTGTGTTATTCAGCGTTAAGGGCTGTGGCTGCTTGGCACACTGACTTTGTGGGTTATGTGTTGTGTGTGTTTTGTTTTGAGGTAGCGTTTGCTTGGATGTCTGCTTTGGAGGTCTCTGTTGCTTAGGTAGATTTTTATTTAGAGCCTCCGAGTATATTTTTGTGTATTTATGCGTTTGGTTCGCTGATGTGGTGGGACTATGTGATAGTGGAATTGTGTTATGTGAGGTTACCTTCTCCTCCTGACTGGTTACACCAGTTTTGAGATAAGAGAGCTCAGCCTCCAGTTTGGCTAAATAGTTGCATCTCTCACATATATTTGAACCTGTTTGGAGGAGGAGAGGGTTGTCCGTGTACATGAGACAGTTGTAACATTGCCTCAAAATTCCCAGATTCACCAGCTGGACTGGAGAAGAAACCATTGACTGACCTTTGGACATGCTAGAGTAACATGGAAACTGAATTTAAGATGGACCAATAGAGGACAGGGTAATCCTATAGAGTATAAGAGTTAAGTAGTGCTTATGGTTTAATAGTGCTAACTCTGTTCACAAACACATGAACTAAAAAAACTAATGTCTTTTGGCTTTTCCCGGTTAGGGGTTGCCACAACAGAACTCCAGTCCGCTAATGATTGGCAGTGGATTTTTTATGGTGCCGAGTTGCCAGCCCGATGCCCAGCCTTCAAAGAAGGCACACCCATTCATGCACGCACCTATCTGCATGTCTTTAAATGTCACTCGACCGCAGGGAGGACATGCAGACTCCACACAGAAGTAACTCCAGCCAAGAATCAAATGGGAGAACCCTTTGCTGTGAGGAGACAACGCTAACCGCTGTACCACCGCTGAATTTCAAAACAAATAAATACGACACATTGGTTAGATTGATCTATTACTCAGTGCAGCCAAATCACTGGAATTATTTTACATTATATGTAAAACAGAGTATCGCTCTTACTTTCTTTAAGGCAAACCTTGACGATTCAGTGAGTCCATAAATTCATCTTGGGCTCAACTTGTTTTGCCATTCTGCAGGCAGGAGGTGCCCTATGAGGGTGGGTATTGGAAAGTTTATAACTGTTCATGGACTGATTCAGTCTTGTAAACTCTATGACTGTATGAATTTATGAATAATGCAGCCATGTATCTCAGTCCTGGTGTGGTTATAATACCAGACCACAATATAAAAAAACAGTTGAATAGGGTTTAAAACAACTAACGAATCAATCGACTGAAAAACGTTACTAATAGGATACCCTAGAAGTAAGTACGAATCCAACAAGCAATAATACCACCAGTTTAATAAAAATGTCTAAAACATATACTTCAAATACACATCGGATTTAGCGCTTTCATCCACTGCAATGTGGACTTCTTCAGAATAGTTTTAATTAATCAATTAGCTCCTTTATATACTTTCAGGTGCCAAATTAACAAATTTCATTCTTTTAAAAAGACATGCATGAATAAAAATATTTTTTATACCTATATCGTGCATTTTATAAAAACTCAATGTTATCTTACTCAATAATTATCCCAAGAACAATAACTCTTACTTTTCCTATAATAATTGATTCTAAAAGAACATAAAATCATATCTGTGTCATACTTTTTCGTTGCTCTTAAAAAACACTATACAACTAGATGTCAAAAATAATTATAGTAAATATATAAACTCTTGCACTGATAATCTCATCCCAGCATTTAGTATTTACTATTATATAACGTGATGAAAAATACACAAGTGTTCTATTTCATACATAGTGGCTCAGTACAGAGATAAGCATTTCATTAATGCATTACTTAATCTCAAGCACATGCTTGTATATCTCTTACAAATTAGTTTATTTATAGATAATATAAATAGTACGAGTGATTATTTAAAATTCACACACAGTTATAGTACTGAGGGTATTGCACATTTATATATCTAGTACAAGTAATGGATTTAAATCTCAAATTCATAGAAAGAATACTTTCTCTAGCAATTATTTAGAGTACTCTAGTGACCATCCCTATAAAATGAAGAAGAGTATATTTAAAGGACAGTGTATACGAGCGGCAAGGATGACATCAACTTATACAGAGATGTTAGATGAGACAGAATTTATAAAAGAATTATTTAGGTCCAGAGGATACCCTGTAGAATTATTGAATGATACGAAAAAGTATGTAATTAATGAGTGGGGGAAAAATATACATCAGTTTTAGGTAAACAACAATTAAACAAGCCAACAGTTGATAATGGAGTAGATAGATATAATAGAGCTTGTATATTGGAATATACGCCTCAGGCAAAGCAAATAAAAAACATACTAAGCAAGCATTGGAACATTCTCACTGTGGATAATGAAATAAAGAATATAGTAGGAAAGACCCCTCTATTTGTTTATAAAATGGGAATTAATGTGAAATTGATTTTAGAGAGGAGTAACATAATAAGGAGAATTGATCAGCAGAGAAGGGTACAAGGAGATGTGGAAGCTGAGGACAGTGTCACGCCATATTTGAAAAAGAAGGTATTACCTTGGAAAATACAAACAAGACCAATATTGTATTTCAGTATGGTAATTGTAATACCAGGAATATCATATATATGGCTAAGTGTTTGACCTGTCCCAACTTCTACATAGGAAAAACAGAAAGAATGTTCAAAAAAAGAATATACAATCATATATATGCTATTAGAAAAATTAACAGCACTAATGCACTCTCTAGACATGTTGCAAAAAAAGAAGTTATGTTCTTACCATAACGTTTCATGTGGAGTGTTCATCTCGCCTTTGTTCTTACACATGGGTGTCGGAGCCGATCCTCGACTCCGAGTCGGCCGCTTAGCAAATCTCTGCATCCAGAAGAAGCTCGAGACCAACCTATCTCCCACAATTCCCTCTGTCTTTACCTCAGATCTAGTTTGCAAAACAGCACCAGATCCAGCAACAATAATGTAAACATCCAATACATACATATACACAAAGAGCGTAACTCAAACCAGTAGCACTACAGAGAGAGACCAGCAGCGGGAGAAAAACAGACCACACCTCTAAACTGGACGTTCTTCCTGACCTGAGGGTGGGAGGGTGGGAATGTAAAAACAAAGGCGAGATGAACACTCTACATGGAACGTTATGGTAAGAACATAACTTCTTTATGTGAGAGTGTTCAATCTCGCCGTTTGTTCTTACACATGGGTAGCGTCCCCAGCTCCGTGACCCTGAGAGACTCACGAAAGAACGTTCCTGAGCACAGTGGAACCAAAGGTTGCTCTGTCCCTGGAAATTCTATCCACCTGAGTGATGAACGTATGTGGTTTAGACCAAGTGGCGGCCGCACAAATAGTGTCCAAAGGTAGGAGGGCCGCATGAGCCAAAGATGTAGAAACTGATCTAGTAGAATGTCCTTTTGGTTTGGTGGGCAAACTCTGACTAGAAGCAGCATAAACGAAGGTAATACAATCAGTCAGCCATTTGGAGAGAGTACGCTTCGTCACTGCCATGCCCTTTTTGTTGTCCGCAAAGGCTATAAAGAGCTGGTCTGCTTTCCTATGATCTTTCGTTCTATCTAGATAGAATCTGAGTTGTCTATGAACATCCAACTTGTGCAACATACATTCCAGCTTATTGGAATAATTTTTGAAAAATGTGGGAAGCTCAATGGATTGATTAATGTTGTTAACTGAACAAATCTTGGGGAGGAAAGAAGTGTTGGTGCGTAAAGATACCCTGTCTGGATGAAATATTAAATATGGCTGTTTAATGGAAAGAGCTTGAAGTTCCGACACTCGTCTGGCTGAGGTGATAGCTATCAGAAAGAGAGTTTTCCAGGACAAGAACTTTAAGGAACAGAAGGAAGCTGGTTCAAAAGGTGGTAACATTAGCTGGGATAAAAGGAGGTTTAGATTCCAAGGAGCTGTAGGAAACCTGACTGGTGGTCTAAGATGAAAGGATCCTTTCAAAAAGGCTTTACAAAGCCTATGAGCCATAATAGGTGCTCCATTCTCTCCTACATGAAAGTTGGAAATAGCAGCCAACTGAACCCTTAAGGTGGCAGTAGAGGCTCCCTGGTGAAACAGCATGGATAGGAACTCTAAAACTTTGTTTAGTGGAGCTATTAAGGGATCTAAATGCTGTGCAGTAGCCCAGTATACAAAACGTTTCCACTTACTAGTGTAAATTTTTGTAGTGGAAGCCTTATGAGAGGCTATCAGAATGTCTTGAACCGCCGTAGAAAGAAGATCAGACCTGGCTAAGAAGGGAAGCGGAGCAGCCAAGCTGCTAATCTGAGGGACAGGAGCGACGGGTGGGGAGCTTCTGACGAATGGGTCAGTAGGTCTGGCACCGGGTCCAGAATCCAGGGCTCCCGTATTTGGTGTGCTTGAAGAAAGGGGAACCAAATCTGACGAGGCCAGAATGGGGCAATGAGAATTACAGTCCTTTCTAGATCCTTGGCTTTCTGGAGAAATCTCGGTATCAGAGGTATAGGGGGAAAAGCTTACAGGAGACCCGGGGGCCAATCGTGAATCAGAGCGTCCCTGGGGACATCCCCTGGAGGGGGTAACAGGGCAAAGTAGCTTCTGCATTTGGCTTTCATTGGAGACACAAACAGATCGCAGCAAGGCTGGCCCCACTTGCGGAATATCATTTCCGCTATTGTCTGGTTGAGGGACCACTCGTGAGGTAACAGGATGGCTCTGCTCAACCTGTCCGCTATAATGTTGGATAACCCCGGGATGTGCGTTGCTATCAGAAAGCGACCCGTGGACTCTGCCCATTGCCAAATTCTCATGGCCTCTCTGCACAACTGGTAAGACTTGGTTCCTCCTTGTTTGTTTATGTACCAAACTACGGACATGTTGTCCGTTTGAACTGCAATAGTCCCTAGAGGTAGAAGGGAGGAGAAGTGTTGCAACGCTAGAAACACTGCCCTCATCTCCAGGACATTGATGTGCAGGTTGCACTCTAGATTGGTCCATTCGCCTTGGACTGTCTGTCCCTGTAAGATGCCCCCCCACCCTATCAGGGAAGCATCCGTGGTCACTGTGGCTATTGGTGTGGGTAACACAAATGGTCGGCCGACGATGAGATTGCGATTCTGCAATCACCAAGACAGGTGTGCTTTGCAGGTGTTTGTAATGTGAATTTCGTGTGTCAGCGGTAACTGTTGGAATGACCATTGTGCAAATAGCAGCCATTGGAAAACTCTCATGTGTAGTCTTCCCATGGGGACTGCAATGAGGGAAGCTGACATGAGTCCCAAGACTTTCAGAACTAGTTTGGCTGGGGATTTCTTGGACAACAGAAGGAGAGATATGTGTTTTTGCAGGGAAGTTATTCTTGCGGAGGGGAGTCTTAGAAGCAAGGAACGGGTATCCAGATCTGCCCCTATAAATGAAATATGCTGTGATGGCTGTAAGGCAGATTTTTCAAAATTTATCGAAATCCCTAGGTGAACACAAAGGCTGAGTGTGTAGTCCCTGGCCTGTATCAGTCGACGCTCGGTGGTGGCAGTAAGGAGCCAGTCGTCCAGATATGGAAACACCTGGAATCCTAGGCGTCTCAAGTGAGACGCTACCACTGCCATGCATTTGGTGAAAACCCTGGGGGCTGAGGTTAGACCAAAGGGCAGGGCCCGAAACTGAAAGTGGCTGGCTCCCAGCCGGAAGCGCAGGTGATCTCTGGAAGCTCTGGCCATTTTGATGTGGTAGTATGCGTCCTTGAGATCTATTGAGCACATCCAGTCGTCCTTCTGTAAGAACGGAAGGATCGATTGAAGCGTGACCATCCGGAACTTTTCTTTCTTCACATAGGTATTGAGATTGCTTAGGTCCAGAATTGGCCTCCAGTCCCCTGTCTTTTTTGGAACTAAAAAGAACCTTGAATAAGTTCCGGATCCTCTTTGGTCTGCCAGGACTGGTTGGACGACCCTTTTTTCTAGCAGTTTTGAAATTTCTATAGCTGCAGGTTCTCGCAGATGGGGCGGAACATCTGGGAATCTTTTCTGTGGTAACAGGGGAAATAGAAATGGGACTTTGTATCCTCTGGGAATAATGCTTTTTACCCATTTGTCTGAAGTAAGACTTTGCCAGGCCTGAGGGTATAAAGCTAAGCGACCCCCGACTGCCTCCAGAGCAGGACAGTCGGGCCTCCTTTCAGGAGTGCTGGAAAGGCTTCCCAGGGATAATATCCCTGTCGCCTTGGTTTTGCGGACCCCCTCTGCCGCCAGGCCGGCGTCTTCCACTTCTGCCCCCCCCCTGCCTCTGGAGGGGGCATCACCCTGTGTGCTTGGGAAAGAACCCTGGGGTTTGCGAAACCACATTTTCCCACCTCGTTGCCCTTTGGGGTACGGTCTGGATGGGGTGGAAAAACGGACTCCGACAGCAGACAGAGTCTTTCCCTCTTGCTCACACCAGGTCAGAGTCTCCTTTACTTTGGGGCCAAAGAGAGTGGCACCATCAAAGGGGGCGTTAGTAAAGGAAGACTTGAAGGCTTCCGCAAAGGAGCACAGGCGCATCCAGGATTGTCTACGAAGAGCAATCGCTGAAGTCAAGAGTTCTATCCTCGACCCTTCGGCTGCATACGAAATGAGCCTCATGGACGAGTTTACAATAGATGTAAGGGTATTGAGCTGTGCTGTAACCTTATCCGAGACAGCAGCATCTGTATTACCCTGGAGGGTATCTCCCAACTCTTTGACTAGATCCCTCTGTAAACGTGTGAAATGGGTCAAATAGTTCAGCGATCGCATGGAAAAAGTCGCTGAACTGAAAATGCGCTTCCCATATCTGTCCATGGTCCTACAATCTCTGTTAGGAGGATGGACAGACGAGGAAGATTCAGACATCTCCTTTTTCGTGGCCGCTGCCACCACCATAGCATCCACTGGAACTCCCTTGGTGAGGTATGCCTTATCCTGAGGGGCCGTTATATATTTATTAGGCTTTCTGGGAACTGGCTCCACTGTGTCAGGTGTCTCCCACGCCCTTCGAGCAATTAAATCCATTAACTCATCGAAGGGTGGAGTGACCCAGGAGGAAGAAGGGCGAGCACCGAATGCCTTCAGCAAAACTGACTCATCCTCAGAAGGGGGTAGGGCTTGCCAATCACCTCTCTGTTTTAGGATCTCCAGGATGTCAGAAAAGGAGACATCCTCCGAGGGTGATTTTGGGGACCCTTCTGACTCATCTAAGTCAGTGTCTGATGTTAAGGACTCTTGCGGAGAATCCAAGTGCCTCCTCTTGCACAATCTTTTCCTCGGGACATCATCGGGGGGGGGGATCCGATGAAGCCTCCGAGGAAGAAGGGGCTCCCTCTGGGGGCGGCTGAGACACTGGTGCTCGACGCTTTTGAGTAGTCGTAGGTGCAGAAGAGGACAACGGCCCTTTATGGGAGGGAGAAGTTGCTTCTGCTGAAGTAGTTGTCTGGGAAGACAATACCTTCCTCATAAGGTCGAAGGCCCCCGGACCCCGAGCCGAGGAATCCCCCGGTTCCAAAGAACACGGAGGTATCTCCGACGTGGAAGCCAAGGGCACCGACCCCGAGGACGGAGCCGAAGTGATCCGTGCCAAGGCGCCGAGAGGGAGAGTCGGCACCGAAACATCAGTTCGACTCTTGGTCCTGGAACCCAGGACAGATCGACGGCACCGCGAGTCCGGCAGTGGTTCGACGGAGTCGAGGTTAATGGTGCCGACCGAGAAAGGGACGGCTCCGGCACCAAGGGCTCCACTATCAGCAGATCAGCGTCCCCCAGCTCCGAGGACTGAGTAGGTCTCAGAGGAGGATCAGATGGAGACAAGGAAAGGCCTTCGAGTCTCGACACCAACTGAGAGGAGACAGCAATGAGTTTGGACAGGGCCATGTTCTCCATCAGCTTCTGCACCACACGATCTACGTTGGTGTTGGAGAGAGGCCTGAAAGACCGTGTCGAAGGAATCGAGGACGGTGCCGAACTCAGAAGAGCCGGAGGTGGAAGCTCTGTCACCGGTTCCAAGACCCGAGGTTCGGTGACAGACAATAGCTCGATACTCGGTCCTGAAGTCTGTGGAACCGGTGAACGAACTTTAAAAGAAGTACTTGGAGCCGATGACCTGGGCTCCGAAGTCCTCGATTCCTTCGAGGATTTAGAAGTCTGGTCTGACTTGTCTAAAGCCTCCTGGAAGGCAGGCTTTAAAAGACCTCTGTCCATAAGCTTCCTGCTCCTATCTGTCATGACCCCTCCACTAAAGGAATGACATATGGAGCAGTCCTCCTGAAGATGGAGAGGGCCAAGACAGTAGACACAGGAGCTATGGTTGTCAGTGACAGACATCTTCTGTCCGCACTGACATCTTTTAAAGCCTGACTTAACCTTTTCTGACATAATCAGAGTCGAAAAATTGTCAAAACACAGTCAAAAAACAAGTAATCACTACACTTGAACTTAGCCAAAGGGCCGAGAAGCGATGATATTAGGTAGTATTAGGAAATAAGTCAAATCCAAAATTTAGTAGGTGGGGTAGGCCTTAGGAATCCTAAACTAATTATAAATGCCTTAAAAACACTATAAATTAGTAGACAGAACCACCAGACCATACACACACACACACACACACACACACTAAATAAGTCCAATAATTCTAAGAATTTAGAAGAAAATCCTAATAGAAAAAAAGACTATATCGTATCTGTTAGTTGGCTTAGAGCTCTTCAACGATGCGATCAGTTGCAGCGGCAAACTAGATCTGAGGTAAAGACAGAGGGAATTGTGGGAGATAGGTTGGTCTCGAGCTTCTTCTGGATGCAGAGCTTTGCTAAGCGGCCGACTCGGAGCCGAGGATCGGCTCCGACACCCATGTGTAAGAATAAACGGTGAGATTGTACACTCTCACATTATGGGGATAGTCATGAATTCAGATTTGCTATATTAGAACAGCTAAAGATGGGACATAGAGGAGGCAATCATAAAGCCATCTTAGGAGAAAGAGAAGTGAGATGGCAAATTTTAACAGATGCCTCAACTGCACCTGGATTAAACAACTACATAACTATAAAACCCATGTTGCAGAAATACATTTAGGGAATGTAGAATAAGGGTAAAAGATTTTGTAAGAAAATAATATATAACAATACAACAAGTTTATTTTGGTGAAAGAGATATATAAGCGTGCTTGAGATTGAATAATGCATTAATGAAATGCTTATCTCTGTACTGAGCCACTATGTATGAAATAGAACACTTGTGTATTTTTCATCACATATTATATAATAGTAAATACTAAATGCTGGGATGAGATTATCAGTGCAAGAGTTTATATATTTACTATAATTATTTTTGACATCTAGTTGTATAGTGTTTTTTAAGAGCAACGAAAAAGTATGACACAGATATGATTTTATGTTCTTTTAGAATCAATTATTGTAGGAAAAGCAAGCGTTATTGTTCTTGGGATATTTATTGAATAAGATAACATTGAGTTTTTATAAAATGCACAATATAGGTATAAAAAATATTTTTATTCGTGCATGTCTTTTTAAAAGAATGAAATTTGTTAATTTGGCGCCTGAAAGTATATAAAGGAGCTAATTGCTTAATTAAAACTATTCTGAAGAAGTCCACACTGCAGTGGATGAAAGCGCTAAATCCAATGTGTATTTGAAGTATATATTTTAGACATTTTTATTCAACTGGTGGTATTATTGCTTGTTGGATTTGTGCTTACTTCTAGGGTATCCCATTAGTAGCGTTTTTCAGTCGAATAATACCAGACCAACCAGACAACAGAGAGCTTTCTGTACACTGTGAATGTCTGAGTCTGAACTATAATGTACTTCATTTCTGGCACATAGTGAAATGGATGGAAAACTCTGCCCTGGAGCTCACTTTTTAACTGAGCTACTTTCATGCATCAAAACCATTCTAACTGTCTCATATAATATTTTGTTTTTCCACAGAACAGCCATCATGTAGTCTGTGACAGTAAAATAATATGGTTTTACTGCATGTTGCTCTTGTTCCCACAATCCATTACAAGCCCTCTATACACGAGTCATACTAGACATTAGGAAATTAGATGCTTTTTCCAGACATTAGAAAATTAGACGCTTTTTAACTCTCATGTAAACATAATGGCACTAGTGTGAATCACATGCATCTTACACTGCTTTAGAAGCCTGACTAACTTTCACTTTTTGCCTGAATTATTCTTATTTGTATTTCTTTCAGAGCTGCTCTAACCTCTTTATAGTAGTTGCAAATCCTCAACAAATTAAAGTAGATGAACTGCATTTTTACAGTGCCAGTTTGCAATCCTTCATGTACTGACAGTCCCCCCACCCACAAACACACAGTCTTCCTGATGTGCGACAGCCCATCACTGTAATCCAGGAGCTGCTAATTGACCACTCTTACTTCAAAGACATTTCAACAGACACTTAGAATAACTCTAATATTCACAAGTGTCTGGAGTGAAAACTGGGAAAATTTGGGCTTTTTGTTGAATGTTGGTTAAAACATGCTGTACTTGCTTAAAAGAACTGCACTAACCCTGGATCAGCACACCTGGATTAAATCATAATTCGACACTTATTCCTACCCTTCAACTACTTCCCTCTCATCTCTTTCTCACAACCCTTTTTTTCTATACTCTCACCCATTCACCATGACTGACAATTCTGCCCCCCACACTTTCCAACTCACCTCATCTTTCTTACATTCACCTACAGTATCTTCTTTTCCCCTCCATCTCCTCCTCCTTCACACTTTCAATCACTTCTTCTAGTCCTTCGCCTTCAAGCAGTCTTTAGTTTACTATACCAGCTGCTAACTAGCAAATAAAAAAAAAAACTTACCCATAAAAGGATGCTGTTTTATGCAACTTTGTCTGTTTTATGTCTTCATTATGAAACTGCTTACACAGTATACAATGCTACTGATCCAGTGGAATTTATATTTTTATATATTATATTATGCTCATCATCTTCCTTTCCTCAGAACAATGATCTGTATTTGTGCCTTATTATTCTATCTGTAAAAGTAGCCAACTCCAAATCCAGCTCCAGACAAGTGACAAGTGGAGTACCTCAGGGCTCAGTCCTGGGACCGCTCTTGTTTGGCATCTACTTCTCTGAAGTACAGGCCAACACTAAGGGACTCTGGCTAACAATGTTCGCAGATGACTGCAAACTGGGAGCCATTACTGAATCCCCAAATGATGTGGATATTCTACAAAATGGCCTTACAGAAACAGATGTTTGGTGCCAGAGCCACAAGGGTGGGAGACTTAAACCTTGACACGGTTATAAATAGAACGTGCTGGAGGGACAGATTCATCACCCAGAGACTCCCTATGCTGTGGAACAAAATCCTGCACATGTGAGGCAGAGCACCTCTCTGGCTTTGTTCAAGAGGAATCTTGACCAATGGATGGGAGATTGCAGATATACCCCAGGGATTACTTCAGTGTCACTGCTTGACAGAGGCACAGCAAAATGATAGGCATAGTTTTTATTCAAACTAAAGGGGTGGCGAAAGCCACATAACTATGGGCTAGGCTTATAAATGCCCTTGGGCAGATAGCCTAGTATGAACCTATGAACCTATGAGCCATGGGCTCAAGCTTAATGCCAAGAAATGTATAGTTATCCCCTCTGGGAAAAACCACGTACCCATGAATTACCACATAGGTGGCAGTACATTAAACACCAAAAGTGTGATAAGAGACTTAGGGACACAGGTGGACAGCGGTCTTACCTTCAATAACCACATCGCCACAACAGTCAGGAAATCCTTTTATGTGGCACACCTCATCACTAAGGGCTTTTCATCCAGAAAAAAGGAGGTCATTGTCCCACTGTACTCATCCCTCAGACCCATCATAGAGTACAACGCCCCATTTGGTATGTACCTCACAAGACATCTGCAACAGCTGGAAAGGCCGCAGAAATAACTCACTAAAAGAATCACAGGCCTAAAGCAGATGCCCTATGCTGGCTGTCTAAAAAAACTCCAGCTATACTCTGTAGCATATCGTCTACTCAGAGGTGATCTCTGCTTAACATACAAGGCCATGTCAAACCCTGAGCTGTTGGACATGCTCCACTTAAAGAAATCCCAATCCCTAAGAGCCACACACTCCAAGGATCTAAACCTTGTCATCACAATGAACAAAACATGCTGGAGGGATAGTTTCCTGACCCAGAGATTCCCCATACTCTGGAATAGACTGCCCTTACATGTCAAGCAGAGTGCCTCCTTGGCCCTCTTCAAAAGGAACCCTGACGATTAGATGGGAGATAGGAAATTCACCCCGGGGGTCACATCAGTCGCCCTGCTAGACATGGGTCCAGGGAAGTAAATATTGTGGGAAGAAATATCCAGGAAATTGTTATGGCTAGGCTTGTATAGGCCCTAGAGCCGATAGCCTAATACCAACCTATGAACCTATGTAATAACTCCATTAGTATGCAGACTTTTCAAAATGCTACTGAATGACATTTTCAGTACAATGTATAAATTTTAACAAAATGTCTTTATTCACGAGACTATTTATTTATTTATTTATTTTATTTTATTTTACATTTGTTTACCAGGAAAGTCCAACTGGACACAGGTCCGTTTTCAGCGGAGGCCCAAGGAAAAAAGCTCCCAGTTAAAATTCATATGATTATCTAAAAATCACATAAAATGCAAAAGTACATAAAGTAAAATGCAAAGTACATTAAAATAAAATGGAATGCAGAAGTACATAAAATAGACAATCCCCAGGATTCATGAAGCTCGGCGCAAGGACGGTTTTAGCCTTGCGCCAAGTGTCCTCATTACAGATGGTGCAGCAGCACCATATGAATATTTATGAGCGCGTGCTGCCGTACCCTCGACATGCACAGGAAATGTGTGTGAGTGTCAAGGTTTAAGTCTCCCGCCCTTGTGGTTCTGAGGGATCTAGATTTTTTGAGGTGAAGCATATTCATCAAATCTGGGTTTGACATGGCCTTATATGTCAGGCACAGGTCACCTCTGAGCAAGCGGTATGAGACTGAATAAAGCTGGAGTTCTTTCAGTCGGGCAGCATAAGACATATTTTTGAGACCCTTTATCCTTTTGGTGAGGAACTTTTGGGGCCTTTCAAGCTGCATCAGGTGTCTGGTCAGATACATTCGAACGGGCATTGTACTCAATCATAGGTCTAATGAGTGATGAGTACAGGGGGACGATGACCTCCCTTGATCTAGATGTGAATCCCTTCATGATCAGGTGGGCGATATAGAAGGTTTTCCTAACTACTTTAGCAACATGAGTGTCAAACGAAAGACTACTATCAACTTGGGTCCCCAGATCCCTGATGACTTTTTCTGTGCTCAGTGGATTGTCACCTATATGGTAGCTAGGGGTAACCTTGTTTTTCCCGAAGGGTATGACTATGCATTTTTGGCGTTAACTTCAGGCCATGGCTCTGGCACCAGTTATCCGTTTCTGTGAGGCCCTTCTGGAGGATATCTGTGTCAGATGTGTTTTCGACTATGGCGCCCAGTTTGCAGTCATCTGCAAACTTTGTCAGCCATAACCCTCCTGTGTTTGCTTGTACTTCAGAAAAGTAGATGCCGAACAAGAGTGGACCCAGGACTGAGCCCTGTGGGACACCACTTGTGACAGGCTTTGAGTCTGACATGGCTCCAGCATCTCTGACCCTGTGGGTTCTGTCGCTTAGCCAGTTTGCAACCCATCTTGTGATGTATGGGTTTACATTCAAGCTGATGAGTTTTCGATGATACCTGAGTGGGGTATTGTGTCAAGGCCTTTGCCAGGTCGAGGTAGGCTGTATGGACTGCCTTTCCTCATCAATGGCCTTGGTGACTGTCTCGAAAAAGTCAACCAAGTTTAAGAGGCAGGATCTGCCTTTGACAAAGCCAAACTGGGTTGGATCCAAAGTCTGCAAGTTCCCTATGTCTTTATTTATGAGTTCCATTATGATCCTCTCCATGGCTTTGCAGATAAGGCTTGTCAAGCTAATGGGGCGGTAATTTCCAGGGTCTGTGGAGGCACCGCCTTATGAAGTGGGACCACAGTCGCCGTGCGCCACTCCTTGGGTACGTATCCTGAGGTGAGGCTAAGATTAAACAGCTGTCCTAACTGTGGGTTTAATTCCTCGTTGAGTTCATGAAGCACACAGCCGGGGACACCATCCGGTCCCATGGATGCTGTGTTTTTTGCCTTAGTGAGGGCAGTTCTCACCTGGGCGTTGGAGATGTTTGGGGGGCTACAATCCTCTGGAATAGATATTTCTTCTTTTGGGGGGGGGGGGGGAGAGAAGTTTGCAATGAACCTGTCAGCCAGTATGTTAGCAATGTGTGTAGGTTCAGTAATTTTCACATCATTTTGAACTAATTCTGAGCATATCTGGGAGTTTCCTCCTAGGTTTCTAACATAGCTAAAGAAGGCCTTATGATTGTCTTTAGAGTCCTTGGCGATTTTTCTCTCAAAATTTGCCTTGGATGATTTTATGAGAGCTCTTAGTTTTTTACTTATAATGATCAAAGGTGTCTTACCTTTCAAGGATTTTGCTCTATCTTGTAGTAGCTTCCTCCTTTTGTTGTAGAGCTTGTTTATGGCTGGGGTCCACCAGACTGACGCTTGCCTTTGGTACAGAGAGTCTTAGTTTTGTTTGGGATTGCCTGATCCATGCAGTCCTGTAGGTGCTGGTAGAAGGCATTTGTAAGTGATTCAGCAGTTTGAGTAATGTTTACCACTGGCTCAGGGGCCTTAAAGGAGACCACACTAGTTTTTAGAAGTGTGAAATCGGCTTTTGAGAAGTTTTTCACTGTGGTCTTTTTGTTTCAGGTGGGGCGGGATGAGGACCTCCAGCAAGATTAGTTTATGATCTGATCTCACCAGTAAGGTATACTTCGTGTTGAACATTTTGATCCCATGTTCGTGATGATGAGATCAAGTATGTTTTCACCTCTTGTGGGGATGGTGACTAGTTGTTCCATGGCATTTGAGTTTATGAACTCCAGGAATCTTTGGGTTAGAGTGTCCGGGCTTGAGTAGTGTTCCCAGTCTATATTAGGGTAGTTGAAGTCACCTAGTATGATGGTGTTTGGAGATACATTTATCCCTCCAATGTTTTCAGGAAGGCCATGTGAGGTTCCTGAGTTTGAGAGGGTGGCCTGTAACATGCTACAAATTGCAGAGCAGTCTTGACTATGGTTAATTGCACCTGGATGGTCTCCGATGCATCGTGCGTTGCCACCAACCTTGAGGTGTGGGTGTCCTTTATGAATATGGACACCCCCCCTCCTTTCTTGGTGTTGTCCGGATTTTGGGGCCGGAACGTATGATATGAGGTGAAACCTGTTAGTGCTGGGGTGCTCTCAGGAGCCTTGAACCAGGTTTCTGTCACAGCACAGACATCGATGTTCTCCATATTGAGAAGGGCCTCGAGTGCGCACATCTTGAGATTGAGACTTCTGGCATTGAGCAGCATTACCCTTAGTTTTTTTCCTTTTTGGTGTTCTAGGGTGGTAGGTTTAGAATTTGAGCCTTGCCTAAAAAGGCACTATGGGGGTGGCAAGAGCCTTTGCCAATATCCGAAGCCCAGGGTGACAGGTGCAAGCCGTCCCTTGCGAAGCAGCGTGGCTTGTCCAGCATGTCATCCCAGGCAGACAGACATTTGATCCCCTTTGAATGACACCAGAATTTAAGCCAATTATTAAAGCTGATCATCTTATCACTGTATTGTGGCATCATTCTAGGTGAAGGTAGGATACTGCTCAAGGTCAGGGTCATACCTGCCTGGGCTACATAATCAGAGAGCTCCTCGACGTCCCTTTTCATGTAGTCCAAGGAGGTTCGAGTCCAACTATAGCACACGGTTCGAGTCCAACTATAGCACATATCATTCTCCATGTGGAATGTCGTTTTGCTGTATAACCTACATAATAGTATGTAAATGTGAACTGGAGTACTGTATGAAATGTTTAACTAAATGTCATTCAATCAATGTGGTAGTGACATAATGAATAAGGCACTAGTAAGCAGGTGAAAGCACAAATAAGCAGTAGTAAACATATATAAGTACCAGTAAGCAAGTCTGAGTGTGCTTGGGTGTAAGCAGTGCCCAGCATAGGAAATGTATACAAGTATGTAGATGTATGTCATGTGTATGTACAGATATATAATATATATATATATATATATATATATATATATATATATATATATATGTGTGTGTGTGTGTGTGTGTGTATATACATATATATATATATATCTATGAAGAACGAACGTCGTAACAATAAAGCATACAAAAGGAATGAGATGGGAATCGACTCCAGTAGTATATAGTGCTGTCAGCGTATGTCATATCAAGCTGGGCAGGACTGAGCAAAGCACTGCTACTCACAGCACAGGCAGGATACTACCAGTGGGAGTAACATTGTCTATCTGCTAAGTCTACTTTACAAACAATCACATGGTAGTCCCTGGTGGGACTACCCAAAAATTGCTAGGATGATTGGTCCTCCGACCATTACACAAGCAAGGCCAGGTATGTTCAAGGACTAAATGGTGGGAGAGCCTGATAATACATGGGTTGGGACAACATACATGTAGGGCCCTTAACGCTGAGGAGAGGGCAATGTGCGGAAGTGTGTCATGGCTGCGATAGCAACCGGACAATGGATAGTCGAAATTGGGTGGGGTGGAGGAACTATGGGTATGAAATTATGGATCCAGGCGTGTCATGGTTGGATGGGCTGGTTCTAACTGGACTGCCTTGTGGAGGTCAGCGAGTTTGTTATAAGTAATTATGCATATACACATGCATACATCTATACATAGAAGTATATTCCCTGTAACACATTTATTCCTTTTTCAGACATAAATAACATGAAAGTGCCCTCACAAACCTCGACAGTAGATAGAATAACAGGTTGTGCATAAGAGGGAAGGGACGAAACTGCTAAAACACAGAAGTGTGTACAATGTCCGAAGTCAGTGCTGTGCTCAAAAAATCAAATGTGAGGACTTACTCAAACATGGAATCATTCCTGTGATCTGCTTGCTATGGCAACGCCAATCACTAAACTGGTCCTATTTGTAAAATAATTAAGCAGAACTCATACATAATTAGTTCTCATGTGTAACGTGTGCATTACCACATAATCATACTTATTAACTTACTGTAGTGTCATGTTAATGAGAGTAAGGATGTAATGAAGTATAGAGTCCAATCTTGAAATAAAGACATGTGTGTCCCAGGTGGGACAACCCAAAAATTGTGACTAGTGTCCTATTGGTCACTCATGTCACCAATGTTTGTGGACTAAAAGTTTGGGATGTCTGAGGATACGTGGAGTGAGCCAACCCATGGGATGGGTCTATAGGAGTAGGGAGTGGCCAATGTGTAGTGGTGTGGATACACCGCATATCCAACTGGAGAATGGATGACTGCTGTGTTAGTGAAGTGTTGGGGTGGGTGTTTGGGGAACTAGGAGTCATGGGTATATGGGTATATATGCAAATGAAGCAGCACAGCAATAGTGTAGTGGTTAGAGCATCCGCCTAACGAACAGACATCCCCGTTCCGAATCCCACTGCAGCACATACCATTTTCCATTGGTAATCTGTATATGAACATATTTCGACATCTGTCCGCTGTATAACCTGCATAACAACAATTAAAAGTGAACTAGAGCGAAGTGTCAGTGTCATAATGAATAAGGCACTAGTAAACAGGTTTAAGCATAGATAAACACCAGTAAGTGTGTTTAAGTGCATTTGCGCGGGGTATGCATTGAGAATTCGGTTGTCCATTTCTGTTGCTTCGGTGTTTTCAGCGCTCTGGTGGAAAGCTACGGGTCGGGTTCAGGTAAGTGTGTGATTGTGTGGACGTGTGGGTTAGGGTGGGTTAGGTGAGTTAGGGTTAGTGTGCGGGTCAGGTAAGTGTGCGATTGTGTGGACATGAGGATTAGGGCAGGGTAGGTGAGTTAGGGTTAGGGTGCAGGTGAGGTGATTGTGCGATAGTGACGGACCTTAGGGTTAGGGTTTGGGTTAAGGTAAGTGGATAGTTAGTGGTGTATGAGTAGTTTAGGTGTATGTGTGTGGACTGCTGTTTGTTTGGTGTGCTTGTGTTGTGCGTATGTGTTTTGGAACAGTGCATTTTTTCCCTAGGAAAAAAATTTGCTGTTCTGAATGTTCAGTGTTTTGTATTTTCGATTGCTAGGATTCGATATTAGAACACTCGACATTTTGAATGTTCTGTGTTCTAATATAGACCCATATATATATATATATATATATATATATATATATATATATATATATATATATATATATAGTTACAGACATATATATATATATATATATATGTCTGTGTGTGTGTGCGTACATATACACAGATATACAGCTATGATAGGAAACAGCACACAAGAATGACATATGTTCACAGGCTATGCTAATGGAAGTGAGGGGCCAAAGCAAGAAACATGAAACATGTAGCATGACCTTCCACCCCCCCTCCCCCAGCCGGACAGAGGAAACATACAGACAAACCCGCAAACAATGTAAATAGTCCACTGCTCCCCAGACCACAGGCAGGATACAACTGGGGGGTACACAGTGCACCCGTGAAATCTAATCTTGGAACACAGACAGGAGCCCCAAAAATTGACATATAACCAAAGGAAGGTGATACGCCGACCATTCTGGCTGGGGTGTGTACATACCTGGAATACAAGAGTGGGAAAGCCTGATGACCCATGGGTCGAGAAAACGTGTGACATGGGTCCCATGAAGTGGAGAGTGGGCAGCGTGTAGTGGTGTGTCCAGACCCAACCAGCACCCAGAGTAAGGATGGGTGCTGTAGTGGAGGTGCGGGTGGGGGAACTATGGGTAGCTAGTTATGGGTCTAGGTGTGCAGGTGTTGGCTGATGTGGGTCTATATGGACAGCCCCAGGGATGTAAGCAAAAGTGTTTATTGGGCAGAGGCATCACCCAACGAGCAGCCACACCCGCTACGAGTCCCACTGCAGCAAAGTGTAATCAACATGGCAAGGAACGGAATAACCAGATGTAGATGTACATATTGAGAGGTATGTGTATGTATATCTACCCATAGCGACATAGAGATATACCTCTCCCTCTCCGTAGTACAAATGTATACATACAGAGACAGAATACATATACATACTCACATATAGATATATACATATGCAGACACCCATACACCCATATGTCGTTACATATATATAGACAGAAATATATAAATATATACATGTATGCATACATATACAGATATATCTGTATATAGTAATGTATATATATATATATATATATATATATATATATATATATATATATATATATATATATGTGTCTGTAAATATACACATGTAGATAGCTAGGATATGATACAGCAGTTACGAATTACATATGTTCACAGGCCGTGCATATGTGGGTGAAGGGTTCAATCAACAAACGTGTAACACGTAGCATCAACCCAACCCCAGCTAGACCGGTGAAACATACAGACACACAATAAAAGTAAACACACCACTGCTTCCCAGACCACCGGCAGGATACTACCAGTGGGAGAGACCTGCTAGGTCTAATCTTGAAACAAAGACATCAATGTCCCTTGTGGGACACCCCAAAAATTACTGATTATCGGAGTCAGTCCCTGTAATGATTCATCAAACCAGGCTGTAGACATACACGGACCAGTAGGTTGTGCAAGCCTGATAACCCATGGGTCGACACAACGTACGACATGGGTCCCGACACACGGAGAGTGGGCAGTCTGTAGTGGTGTGTCTAGACTCCACCTACACCCACAGTAAGGATGAGTGCTGTAGAGGAGGGGTAGGTGGAGGAACTATGGGTATGCAATTATGGGCCTAGGCATGCAGGTGTTGGCTGGCGCAGTCATATTAGGACCACCCCGAGGATGTAAGTAATATTCCAAAATGGGCAGAGCTTATGCCCATACCTCTCAACCCCTAAGAGCAAGTCCACGTTAGGGAACAAATAGGGACCATACTTCTCAACTGTCCCTGATTTTGACTCAAATTCTAACTCTGTCCCTTTTAATCCCTCTTAAAACTAGTCACTTTTGGAAAAAAGGTGGTGAATTACACTTAATGAATAATGACAATAATTAAGAGTTATAAACTTCTTTTACTTCAGAAAATGTGTATTAATTCATATGCTCCAAGTCTGTCAATGTTTCAAGTTAATAGCACTAATATTTTAAAAGTGTCCCTGATGTTGTCTTGACTTGTCCCTGATTCCGTTGATATTTGTCCTCAATCGTTTAAGAGGTCTGATAGGGAAAGAAAGCGCATATTCTACTTACAACCTTAGAAAGATGACAGAATAATATGCATGCATTAGCACGACTCAGCTGAAGGCTGTGGGGTCCAAAACACAATTACTTGTCTGTATTTAATGGTGTCAGTTCCCAGGTATTAGCCAGACAGGTACAGATTGTAAGATGAACACACCAATAATATGAAGCAAACACTGGACAGGCCATGGATTCTGTACAGTCGACTGGCATGCTTACTCCTAATGGGCAGCCATTCCCGATATGGGTCCCACCACAGCACAGTCCAGTTTAAACGGCTAAGCACGGTATGACCATATGTGCCGTTGCATAACCCACTACACAACACCTACAAACACATGGTCGCAACACCCCATTGTAGGCATGTAATCCGATGTAATAGGCATCACAAGGTAATATCATAGTCCTCACCCCCACCCAGGGGTGTGAGTGTCAGATGCAAACACCAAATGCAGTGCATTTGCAAGTGCAGGCGCAAGTGAGTGTAAGCCTGTTTGGGCACTGGTATGCGGGTATCTCAGTGGTGAAGCAATGTAGAGGCTAAATGAGTGTAAGAAACTGTAATAGGTGGTTAACACTGCTTAGCGCCTCGCAAACCCGCGCACACCAGTTCACAACTGCTTTAAAGTGACTTAATCACTCTGTACCCAACAGCTCGTGTTCTGGCCAGCAACAAAATAACCAGCCTCTGTAAGGCTAGAATGCAGGACCCTGTACGTCACAGTCATAGTAGTAAACCACTACGCCATGATAGCAATACATATAAAGGAAGTATCAAGCAAACTAATCCTCACAACAGGGAAACAAATCAAATATGTGAACTGAATCTATGTACAGTGTAATGTTCTATAACCTGCCACAGAGCATAAATATGTGAATTGGAGTACTGCAGTAAACATAGAGATGAGGTGTCACTGTAATAAGGTTTGGAAGTCCCCAGGACCCCATACAGTGTATATACACATGAATGATGGATACCAGACACATATACAGCCTGTAATGAGTAAGACATCATTGACAAAAGTCAAATATAATGCTAGATAACCAAAAAGCAATGCTAACTGGAGCACAGCCCAACTAAGTAATTGTAAGCAATATGTAGGGAAGCCAATACAATATGCCCACAGGTATACCTCTTTAAGCAGTGCCAACCTGAAGTAAGCAGGTGTGCCCATAGCTTAGCCTTTTCGAAACCAGCCAATTACAGAAAAGTGTGGGAATCCAGCCCTACTTAAATCGAAGAGGCGGGAATACAGTTCATAACTGGTTGTAGCATCCCCTGCAGGCAGAATGGCTGGAGTGGGAGAAGGCACTCACTTTACAGCGCAGCGCTGGAGCATCCAGGAGTCCAAATTCATGGCATACCTCCTGGTAAAGCATCATGACAGGAGACTATTGCAGGCCCAGTACCAGGGCTCGCAGTACAAAACGGAGGCCTGGAACAGTCTCGCCCATGACCTCACTAGTGCCACAGGTATCCCCCGGACTGGTGAGCAGGTCAGGCACCACCATGCAGACCTGAAGCGGCAGAGGGGGCATGTCCTGGAACAGTGGATCCAGGAAGCAAGGCAGATGCAGAATGCCCGAGAACTGAATAAGTATTCCTTCCACTACGTAGTCAATAATCGCCTAGTTTGTGTATACTTTGGATAGGTATGGCTAAATATCACTGTACTTCTCTGACAGCTGCAGATGAGCATGCTGTGAACCAGCAAACCTATGATGCTAGGCTACAAAGGATGTGTCACGAGGCAGGTTAGTAAACAGCCTGCATGTACTGTCATAACAGATAAATGTAAGAGCCTCAGAAAGTGTTGTACCAGTATATGGGTTGGGAGGGTGGCCTAATGGTTAAGGTGTTTCCCTTACAAACACAAGGTACAGGGTTTGAATCTCACAGGGGATAATTGGCTAGGCTTAAAATGGCTTGCAGGTGCAGTTAGCCTAGTACTAATCTATGAACCTATGAACCTATAAAGAATTGTGTAATATGCTGCGAATAAAGGTGTAACCCCTGCATTGCTTCTGTTTACTCTGCAGTCATATGTTGTTGCACTGTTGCAGTTATTAAATAGTACTGTTGTAGTAAGCAATGTTATCCACACTGTGGTATGCAGATAAAATGTGTATGAAGTGCTGTATAACAATGTCGGAAGTGCAAACATGTACATTGCAAAGCCTCACAACAATTGCCTGATAGCATAGTGTACAGTGATCTTAACTGTAATGCTTTTGTCACACACAGCAGGGCTTTGGATCCCAGGAGCGCCAGTGTGTTGTATGCATAATCATTCCACACAACTGCACACAGTTTGTTAGAATGTTCAGTGAGAAAGCCATATGCATATATACACTTAACAACTGTACAGATTATGCTACAATGCTCAAATAGAAAGTGGTATGCATATTCATACCCCTCAACTGTTCCAATCTGCCCAGTATGTCCTGATAAATGGCCCACATCACCTGTTCTTTGCCATTCCCCTGACAAATTAGTGTGATGATCCAAGAAATGTAGGCAGCTGTAAATGACATATGACTGATAGTCAGACTTGTACATAGTCAGAGAATGTACGTGCAAACATACCTGTCATCCCAGCATAAGTGTATGACAGCAGTCAGCAGTCTCAAAACATGTTGCAGTAACACCTGCATCTTGTCAAGCCTGTACCTGTACATAAGACACAGGTCCCGTACATACTAATCTACAAACATACCATTGTACAATATAACGCCATTGGGTAATGTAATAATAAATGTAAGGGACAGACCACTGCAGTGACTATGAATGTTGTGGAAACTACAAGGATTTATTAGTTGTTAATTGAACTCTCTCTCTCTCACCCCTACCATATGTGCATAAATAACCGAATTACACAACTCATTTGGTATGTCTATACACCTAACCTTTGTTGGGACATATGTCCTATTGGTTTAGAAATATTCACATCTGTTTCTTTGCATGTGCCATGTTAAAATACTCCCATATTGGTGTCCTGTTGCCATCAATGAAACCTGCATGTTGTTGTAATGGCCACTGTTTACCCATATATGCATGTGTTCTGCTTGCTCTGCAACTATGTTATATCTGGTGCCCTGGGTAATGGGAATACCTATGCATGCTGTTATAACTAATCGTGAATGCTGTTGACTATTACTAACCCATATCTGCCTTAAACATGCTACAACATAGCTCGTATGGGAAGCACAGTCCCAGCAGACCCACATGTCCCACCTCAGCTGGCCATGGCACCGGGCATCAGCACATCTGGGGCACAGCCTGGGACCTCCTCATCCATTGGCCCTGCACCACCTTCGGGTGGAACCGTCGCAGGGGGTGGGGCTCAACCCCCCTGGGAGTGGAAGCAGACAGGAACCTATCACCCGTGGTACGGTCCAGGCAGTGGTGCATAGGGAGCTTAACAGGGAGATGCCATCTTGAGGGCCGAGTGGTGCAACTAGAGGGTGAGCCTGCCCCTCCTGGACAGCCCCCAGTACAGCCACCTTCTGGGCTGTGAAGGTGCAGTGGTGACTGCCCATGGGTGGGGACCTCAGTCCCACTGTATCCATTTGTGGGGTCACGGGCTTGCGACTTCCAAACACCCCTCCCCATCCAAGCTGTCCCCCCCACATGTGCCATATACCGCCCCTGTATGCGTCTTGTTTGTCTTGTCTGTCATCCTACCCAACCTATCCTCCCTGATCATACCTACTCTCCTTCCCCAACATCCCACTCTCACCTAAAGTAAAAGAAAAAAAGGGCAATCTGTTCCCGCAAAAATAAAACACACCCCATTTCATAGCTGTCCATTTCATACACATGTCCACTGGACACATGTAAACGTTTCTAAATGGCATCACAACATACTATTGTTGTCCTCACCCCTCTCTCAGGGTTGTGAGTGTCCAAATGTACTGCCAAATTTATTGCATATGCACAGCCATTGCTGTAGAAGAAATGGACAGCTATGGACCTTCCCTACACCCTTCCTGCACAACCCTAGCTACCCTACCTACTGTCTTTCCCTCTTTGTGCCCCTATTTCACCACTTTCCTATCACCCCTTATTTCTTTTCTTTTAAAGAAATTAGCGTGGGGGCAAGCGGAAGTAAGCACTTTTAAGCAGCAGTAAGTGGGTTCCAGCCTGTTTGCGCAGGGGTAAGCAAGAAGGTAACTGAGTTTAAGAAACTGTAACCAAAATTAACCACTGCTTACTGTCGCGCAAACCCATGCACACCCGCTCACAACTGCTTAAAATTGTCTTAATCACTCCGTATCCAACGGCCCTTGTTCTGCCCAGCAACATAATAAACAGCTTCTGCAAGACTCAAAACCAGGACCCTGCACACCACAGCCAATGTGATTTATCACTAAGTCATGGCAGATATACAGACATTGGATGTTATCACAAACATATCATCCAGCACAGTCATTCAACAGTATAGGAAATGTATTCTATCATGTAGATGTATGTGTGTGTGTTTATGTCCAGATATAGATACATATATATATATATATATATATATATATATATATATATATATATATAGCTATATCAAGAACATCCCATGTGACAACAAAGCATTGAAAAAGAATGAAAAGGGAAACACCAGCAACTCCTGTATTATGTAGTGGTGTAATCCTATGTAATATCAATACTCCCTCAGACAGACATGTGTCATTAATACATGCAAACATTTGTGCATTGGCCAAATTAATTACTTTGTGCATTTTATTTACATTAACAAAACAGTTCCTGTCCAGTCATTATGTAAGAACAGTACTCTTACAAGGTGCTGTGTGTGACATCATCATCATGAAAAAGGTAAATGAGGTAACCATAGAGGGACCAGTAGTGTCGTGTGTACAATGGGGTCGTCTGCATCACGTGTACCTGGAACCTTTAGGAGTCATGTGCATACCAGGATTGTGTGCCTGAGAGAGAGGGGTGAGGACAACAGTAGTATGCTGTGATGCAAATTAAAAAGGTTACATGTATCCAGTGGACACATGTGAAATGGACAGCTATGTATGAGGCAAATGTTGTTCTGAAAACAGATTGGCCTTTTGTTCCCATTTCCGTAAAGTGAGAATGGGATGTTGGTGAAGGAGAGTAGGTATGCTTGTGGAGGATAGGTTGGGTAGGATTACAGACATGACAGCATACAGGGGCGGTATATGACACATGTGGGAGGGATACACCTTGGACAGGGGAGGAGTGTTCAGCAGTCACAAGCCCATGAGCCCCCAGATGGAAACAGTGGGACGGAGGTCCCACCCATGGCCAGCCACCACTGCACTTTCACAGCAGCAAAGGTGGCTGTGCTGGGGGCTGTCTAGAAGGGACAGGCTCACCCTCTAAATGTGAAACTCTGCCCTCGAGCTGGCACAGCTGGCCTCAAAACTCCTTATTGAGCCCCCTACGCACCATATCCTGGACTGTACGACAGCTGACAAGTTCCTGTCTGGACCTGCTCCCAGGGGGGACAAGCACCATCCTCAGTGGCGGTTCCACCAGAAGGTGGTGCAGAGCCAACAGAGGTGGAGGTCCAAGGCTGGGCCCCAGATGTGCTGGTGTCCAGTGTCATGGTCAGGTGAAGTGGGACAGGTGGTTCCGCCGGGACCTCCAATCCCACACAGCCTATGGTGTTGCAGTTTTAACACAGATATGGCTCAACAGCATTCAGGATTACTTATAACTGCATGCATAGGTATGACCATCAACCCAACACAACAGATATCATACATTTGCAGAGGGAGCACAACACATGCTTATATACTGCATGACATCTGTACAAAGTGTAGATGACTTGTGACTGCAACTATGAACAGTGGTCCATTATTGGCATGTCACTGTGAGAACCTCAGACAGTGTCTGTCATACCACTGTTTCATATGACATATGTCCAATCAGGGATGCGATGGCAGTAACTCTCATCACTATCACCATGTACTGACTGCAATCCTCACACTATGCTTCTACAGTTCACAGATGTGTGTCCTGTGAGTAACACAAGAAACAAATGGTTCCACACACTAACCAGTCCACAGATGACCCTACAGATGGGGGTTCCCTCACAAACAGAGAACTGTCTTGTCAGTTATTACAACATGCAGACTAGCCATTACCACACACAACCTGTTGAATTGGCAGTAGTCTTAATGAAGCATAGCTGCACTTAACATGCTGTAGTCATGTCTGGCACATCACCCTCCTGTCTTTAGGCTATTTTCCACTGTGTATGTTGTTTGAGGAATATCCAGATATCATCTGTGATGCTGTTTACCAAACACCAGATCCAGGTTCCACTCCCAGTGAATGTCATGGGCAAACACCAACATGATGTTCCCTAGATATTGTAGCGTGTTCCTATGCGATTGGCTATGGGAACGTCACCACAGCTGTTTCACATGCAATCAGCTAGAGGAGGACTGCAATAGGTGCAGAGGCCATCACCTGATCATGACCATCACTACAGCATTACGCAGTTATAGCAAGCGCTACAGAGTTTACTGGGTTATAGCAGTCCCAGAGGTGTATTTCTAGGTGGGTGAAATCAGCAGGATTGCCAAAGGTGAGTATGTGAATTGCAAGGAGCGTGCATACTCTAAAAAGCATTGTTTCTTTCTCTGGCAGGCAGACACACGCATACAATTGGCATGTCTGGGATTAGAACACCTACCAAACTAGTTTATCACACTACAGCATTACACAGTTACAGAACGCACTACATAGATTACTGGGTTACAACAGTCCCAGAGGTGTACTTCTAGGTGGGTGACATCAGCAGGATTGTCAATGAAGGGCATTTCAAGTGTACTGCGAGTTGTACATTGTCTTTTACCTGTGTGTATCCACTGCTTACTGTCACGAAAACACATTTACACCCACTTACAACTGTCTTATTCAGTCCTAAATTACATTATCAACAAGCCTTGCAGGTCTTGAACCCTGGACCATGCACACCGAGGTCACTGGACTTACCACTAAGCCATCTGGGTTGTATGCATGTTTCATGGTTTTTATAATACACATCTTACTACAGGTATTCCACAGTACTGAAAACAAATGGGACAGTCACTTTGTGTACATATGTATAGTACCCTTGAATGTACTGTACTCTGTGAAACAACATAAACAAGTCTACATCTGTACAACTGTCATAACTAAATACATATATGCACCTACAGGATGTGTACACACACACACATACACAAACATAAATATATATATATATACATATATGTGTGTGTATATATATATATATATATATATATATATATATATATATATCATCTTCTTTCGGCTGTTCCCATTAGGGGTCGCCACAGCAGATCTTCTGTTTCCATTTCTTCCTGTTCTCTGCATCATGCTCTTTCACACCAACCGCCTGCATGTCCTCTCTCACCACATCCATAAACCTTATCTTAGGCCTTCCTCTTTTCCTCTTACCTGGCAGCTCCATCCTTAGAATCCTTTTCCCAATATACCCTTCATCCCTCCTCAGCACATGTCCAAACCAATTCAATCTCACCTCTCTTGCTTTGTCCAACCTGAGCTGACCCTCTGATACACTGATCCCTAATCCTGTCCATCCTAGTCACACCCAGTGCAAATCTTAACATCTTTAACTCTGCCACATCCAGCTCTGACTCCTGCCTTTTTGTCAATGCCACTCTCTCCAACCCATATAACATAGCTGGTCTCACTACCCTCTTGTAGACCTTCCCTTTCACTCTTACTTGTAGCCGTCTGTCACAAATCACTCCTGACACTCTTCTCCACCCATTCCACCCTGCCTGTACTCACTTCTTCACCTTTCTTCCACACTCACCATTACTCTGAACTGTTGATCCCAAGTATTTAAACTCAACCACCTTTACCAGCTCTACTCCCTGCATCCTCACCATTCTCTACCCTCCCTCTCATTTACAGACATATTCTGTTTTAGCCCTGCTGACCTTCATTCCTCTCCTCTCTAAAGCATATCTCCACCTCTCACTACATATCACAATGTCATCTGCAAACATCATAGTCCACTGGGCCTCCTGTCTGATCTCATCTGTCAACCTGCCCATAACCACTGCAAATAAGAAAGGGCTCAGAGCTGATCCTTGATGTAATCCCACCTCCACCTTAAACATATCTGTCACTCCCACCGCAGTCATTATCAATGTCACACTACCCTCGTACATATCCTGTACCACTCTTACATACTTCTCTGTCACTCCCAACTTCCTCATACAATACCACAACTCCTCTCTAGGCACCCTGTCATATGCTTTCTCTAAGTCTACAAAGACACAATGCAACTCCTTCTGATCTTCTCTGTATTTCTCCAACAACACTCTATGAGCAAATATTGCATCTGTAGTGCTCTTTCCTGGCATGAAACCATACTGCTGATCACTAATCATCACCTCCCTTCTTAACCTAGCTTCCACTACTCTTTCCCATAACTTCAAGCTGTGACTGATCAATTTTATCCCTCTGTAGTTACTGCAGCTCTGCACGTCACCCTTATTCTTAAAGATAGGCACCAAAACACTTTTTCTCCACTCTTCAGGCATCCTCTGACTTTCCAAAATTTCATTAAACAATCTGGTTAAAAATTCCACTGCCATTTCTCCTAAGCATCTCCATGCTTCCACTGGTATGTCATCTGGGCCAACAGCCTTTCCATTCTTCATCCTCTTCATAGCTGTCCTTACTTCCTCCTTGCTAATCTGTTTCACTTCTTGATTCACTATCCCCACATCATCCAACCTTCTCTCTCTCATTCTCTTCATTCATCAGCCCTTCAAAGTACTCTTTCCATCTACTCAACACACTCTCCTCACTTGTGAGTACGTTTCCCTCACTATCCTTTATCACCCTTACCTGCTGCACATCTTTCCCAGCTCTGTCCCTCTGTCTAGCCAATCGGTACAGGTCCTTTTCTCCCTCTTTAATGTCCAATCTCTCATACAACTCTCCATATGCCTTATCCTTAGCCTCCGCCACCTCTCTCTTTGTCATGCGCCTCATCTTCTTATACTCATGTCTACTTTCTTTATCTCTTTGACAATCCCACATCTTCTTTGCCAGCCTCTTCCTCTGTATACTCTCCTGTACTTCCTCATTCCACAACCAGGTCTCCTTGTCCTCCTTCCTCTGTCCAGATGTCACACCAAGCACCTTTCTAGCAGTCTCCCTTACTAGCTCTGCTGTAGTTACCCAGTTATTCGGTAACTCTTCACTGCCACCCACTGCCTGTCTTAACTCTTCCCTGAACTCCACCTCACAATCACCCTTTTTTAACTTCCACCATTTAATCCTTGGCACTGCTTTCACACTCCTCCTCCTCTTCTTGATCACCATCATCATCCTACAGACCACCATTCTATGCTGCTTAACTACACTTTCCTCTGTCACCACTTTACAGTCTCCAATCTCCTTCAGACTGGCCCTCCTACATAGGATATAATCCACCTGTGTGCATCTTCCCCCACTCCTGTACATCACCCTATGCTCTTCCCTCTTCTTAAAATATGTATTCACCACAGCCATGTCCATCCTTTTCGCAAAATCCACAATCATCTGACCTGCATTCCTCTCCTTAACACCATACCTACCCATCACTTCCTCATCCCCTCTGTTCACTTCACTAACATGCCTATTGAAGACCTCTCCAATAACTAGTCTCTCAACCATGGGTACACTGACCACTACTTCATCCAACTCACTCCAAAATTTTTCTTTCTCATCCATCGCACACCCAACTTGTGGAGCATATGCACTAACAACATTCATCATTACACCATCAATTTCAAGCTTCATAAACATCACTCTATCAGACACTCTCTTCACCTCCAAAACACTCTTCGCATACAGTTCCTTTAGGATAACCCCTACCCCATTTCTCCTGCCATCCACACCATGACAGAACAATTTGAACCTGCCTCCTATACACATGGCCTTACTTCCTTTCCATCTGGTCTCTTGCACACACAATATATCAACCTTCCTTATCTCCATCATATCATCTAGCTCTCTCCCTATACCAGTCATACTGCCAACATTCAAAGTTCCTACCCTCACTACTACACTCCTAACCTTCCTCCTCTCTTCCTGCCTTCGGGCATGCCTTCCCCCTCCTCTTCTCCTTTGGCCAACAGTAGCCCAATTTCCACCAGCACCCTGTTGACTAACAGTACTGGTGACAGTCATTGTTAACCCGGGCCTCGACCGATCCAGAATGGAAATATGAAATGTTCTCCGCATAAGTCATTTGGCAGAGGTTTTACACCGGATGCCCTTCTTGACTCAACCTTCCCTACTTATCCGGGCTTAGGACCGTCACAAAGAAATGCACTGGCTTGTGCATCCTCAGTGGCTGGGTGCATATAACAGACACAGCTATAGCATATATAGATATATATATATATATATATATATATATATATATATATATATATATATATATATATATATATACACACACACACACACACACACACACACACACACACACACACACACACACACACACACACACATATGTCTGAACACCCTTTGTGACACAGAAGGGTTCCAAAGGAAGTGATGTGTACACAAAAAAGTGGCATCTCTTGTTTTATAACATTTAAATCTTAATCAGTTCACCAAAGAGGGATGGTTGTTGTGTATGTGGAGTTTGGGGTGGGGAATGATGGCTAAGGAAATCTACCCCAGGGATTGTGGAGTATGGGTGGGGGATGATGGGTATGGACTTACACCCCGACGACTATTTCTGTGTCACTGCTCGACAGTGGCACAGGAAAATAACATACCTAACCGTAGTTGTTCTTGACTGTCTATTCTTTTATATTCCTAACTATGTAATAATTTGTAGACTCCACTCACCACAGATGACTACCATGGTGTGCAGCATTTTATAACACATTAGACATGTGTATGCCTGGCAACAGGGTAGTCATACACACAAACACTTGCCAGTATTGTGCATACACATCTTGCCTATGCAAAGGTAACTAGTAGAGTGGTATGCAGTTGGGATATGTGCCACAGAACCCATACAATTACACTTACTCTGATTCCGCTTCTGAGGTGGGTGACATTACAGGACTGATTACTTGCAGTGGGGAGGGTTGTGAAAGGGAGGTTTAGCAGCTGACAAGGATAAAGGCCAGTGCAAAGGGTGGTATCTCATTGGAATGGAGCAAAACCCACTGTCATGACAGGATGCAGACACAAATACACACACACACAGCCATTTGCTGACACACACACACACACACACACACACACACACACACACACACACACACACACAAACACACAGACACACAGTTGCCAGTGGTGGAATCAGAACTCCTGCCTATATACAGATCACTATTACAGTACTATGCAGTTACAAGACGCGCCAGAGATTACACATTTCAAGGCAGTCAGAATGCCCTTCTAAGATTGAGGACAACAATAGGGATACTGACGGTTAAGTTGTACATAGCTGTAAACCTGTGTGTTTAAAGTAGGAGTCCATTACAACCTGTATGCACAAACAAGACTCATCATCTGCAGGACATAGGTAGGCCTGAGAGGTATAGTTGTTGCACAACAAGCCCTGAACTGGAGTATGCCCATCTGTGGAATGTACAACTACTATCACTATACCGGGTTACAGTGGTCATGCTCATACACATAATATCACAGGACTTGTTTGGATGCATTAACTCCAATTATACAAGGTGACAGTGAGCATGCTCATACACTTAGTAGCACAGGGCCGTTTGGGATGCACTATGAATACAACTACACAAGGTTATACTGGGCATGCTCATACACTTAGAAACAAAGGGCTTGTTTGGATGCACTGACTCAAATTACACAAGGTGGCAGTGGGTACGCTCATACACTCAGTAGCACAGGGCTGTTTGGGATGCACTCCGATTCTAACCAGAGAGGGCCACAGTGTGCATGCTCATACACTTACATGTACAGAACACACTGTAATGGACTCCTACTGTAAACACACTGGTTTACAGCAATGTACATCTTAACTGTCAGTATATATGCACATCATACAGGTTTACTACCAGATACCTGTATGTGGCCCGTAAATGATATATCTGTGTCTGTGCTGTGTAATACACATGCATACATGTACATGAAGTACTGACATATATATGTGAAGTATACACAATCATACATGTGTGGAAGTGACAGACAATAGGTTAACTGGGACACACAGGTGGATGCTACCTACAGCATGTGTCACACACATTGCTGCCCTGAAAGGCATATATTGATAGCAGGTTGTGGACAGTGGCATTATACTTGGAACAGTGGCATGTGCGAGCAGGATATGTGAGCCCCATTGTGTAATGGTACTGAGGTGCAGATGTCAAGATGACCTCTCTCGGCTGTGTTAGTAGTTGTCATTATTAGCAGGACCGCTACAATACGTATACCTGGCATTGGTCATATACACAACATCTGGTGCTGTCTGTCACCTTAGATGTGGCATTTGATACCAAGCACATTACTGCCACTCGCAGTGATGTCATGGTATGAGTGGCAACTGCTTGACCAAAACAATGAGTCAATGTCCTGCTGTAATTATGAGGTTGTCCAGTGTCTGTCATTCCAGGCTGTCATGACTGAACAACATGCCTTCATCACAGAGCACATGCATCCATGTTTCAAGGGAGTGTGGATAATACCTAGGTCGCATTTACCCATATAGTGGCATTCCAAGGCAAAAGTCCTAAACACAGAAGTAGCACCCTGACACCTACAAGACAATTGCATTGGATGCTTGTGCTAACCAGTGCTAGATGTGTGGTTTTCGTAATCCATTTGCTCAGTGTAGAACCTACAATGGGGAATACTGACATCTGTCCAGTGAGGAACACCTGGCTGAAGGCTTTGTAGTGCACAATTGCACTACCAACATATAACTCAGATCCAATACATGTGGGCCATAACACTGGTATGGACCATTCCAGGTGGTGGTGTCCACATATTCATAAAGCTGTTCACAAGTAAAGACCACTACTCTGACATAACTCATCACAGATGAGTCAGGTACAGGTGACAGTGGCAAAAGCTGCATTCTAGGTTGTATCCTCATATACATCCACCACCACCACGTCCTCAGGCTACCAACACACATCCATACATGTGGTATGACATAGTATGGTAGACCACCAAATAACCATCGATTGGTGGACTGTACCTAGCCCTACATTAACTGTGCAAAGTACCCATGTACTGACACAGTTGCATAATGTGCTATGCAATGCAATAATACCACTGTTTGAAACCAGGTCAGTTGTACACATTCCAGGGTCCCTCGGATGTTGTCAGCATTAACACAGTCGACTGTTGCTGTAGACCAGTAAACAACACCCTCATGGTTGGATATGACCTAACTGTACCTGCCCTGGATATGTACATCCCACACTCATACAACATACATTAAAATACCATTGCTGCTGTTGTCCTTTCTACATACAGATGGCTACATTCATTATGCACATGCACATGGCAGATAGGCCCTGCTGAATGCTAACAGTACATAAGATTTGATATCTATATTGACAGAGTTAATATTCCCTCTCTACTGGTCCCCATGACACCTATCATATCATACAACAACCCATGTGGCATATATATCATTAGACAAGTCCGCCTAATGCAATGCCTACAAACATACCCAAATAACAGGATCATAGGACCTACACATGGCCTGTATTGACAGACGCAGGGAAATACAGTGCTGTTCTGTATGTTCCTGAGTAGTTACACGTGATATGTCCATGACATGTACAGCCATGTGTGCCCACAGCTCCTACACATACCCCATGTCAACAATTGCAAGCCATGCATGCTGTGTGCTGTCTGGACATTAACCTTATTACCACAATAGCCAGAACGTGCTGGGTTGAGATGTTTACAAGCCACAGACCTCGCACATGCTTGAGTGAGTGTACTGCCTTGCTCAAACAGAGCACATTGCTGGCACTCTTCCAGTAAACATGAGGTGTGTGTGGCAAATATAATGTGCTCACTGTTGACCATTACAGTGCCCTGGCTTCACTGTGGAACTGTCAAGTAACAGTTTGTGGGATCATGACATGGAATATTGCTGTGTGTGTGTCTTGCTGATATGTGCTGTTGGCATAAATGTACACTTGGCTATTCAGTGAAGGTGGTTTTGTGTCCTACCAGTACATGAATACAACATCCATTATGGTGTAATGCTCGGCTAGGTTTCACACATGGTGTGGGGAAGGTGTGGAATGTATCCTCCTGACCTGCTAGTCCACTTATTGATGGAGACTGCATATGTGTACATGTATTGATGTGTGTTTAGATTCCATGTGTGTGCAGTATCTGATGTTTGAAGGTGACTGTTGTCTTAGTACATCATGCTGTTGCAATGCAGCCTCAACATTGCCAACTGTATATGGTGATATGCTCAAAGTACAGTAAGCTGTACTTTAGGTATGGACAGATGTTTGGACATAACTACTAAGTGGTGGGGCTACTTTGCAGATGAATGATTACTGAGGACAGCTCATAGGTGTGTCACAACAATTCCTACAATAACCCGTATAACCACTAAGATATGGTTCTGTTAACTGAAGTGGAATACACACAACGTAGAATGCAGTAAGGGTGACACTGAAGGCAAACCTCTTTGACACCTGCAACAGTAACACCTCCCCTGTGCATATATTGTGCATATATCAGCACAGCTGGCAAAGGAAAGAGTCAGTATGCTTTGTAGTGCATGCCATAGTGCTGTACCTCTGTAATACCTATCATGAGATAGACAGGTGTTTGATTCACAGTACTGGCACAAGTGTGTGTGTGTGTGTGTGTGTGTGTGTGTGTGTGTGTGTGTGTGTGTGTGTGTGTGTGTGTGTGTGTGTGTGTGTGTGTGTGTGTGTGTGTGTGTGTGTGTGTCCATATATGTCACGTATGGTGAGAAATACATCCCAAATGTTTTTCACTCTCCTTAACACTGAGGTAGACATCAGTACAGAGTGAAGTGTAGAAAGAAAGGCATAGACAGGTGGTTGAACCTCACACATGTCAAGTGTCTGTATGTATGTGACATAGGTGTATATCTTTATGAATGCCACAGTGTGTGTGTGTGTGTATGGCTGAACGGTCCCTGGAGTGAGGCTGTATTTTACCATAGTGAAATGTTAATGCCTCCTCCCCCATCCACTCAATGCAATCTAGTATACATGTTAATATCATCAATCTTAGAAGGGCATTCTAACTGCCTGTTAACATGTGCACCCTGGGGTGAGGCTTGTTGTTACATAGCCTACTGATGAACCTCCCCCTCCCCACATACACTCTCTGCACTGTAGTATCCCCATTGATGTCCTCAATCTTAGACCATTCCAACTACCTGTACATGTGTAATCTCTGTGGCGCGTCTTGTAATTGCATAGTACTATAATGATGATTTGCACATAGGCAGGGGTTCTCATCCCAACACTGGCAACTGTGTGTGTCAGAGTATGTGCTACTGTGTCTGTGAATCCCTGAGTGTGTGGGTGTGTCTGTGTTTGCATCCTGTCATGGGAGTGAGTATTACTGCTTCCCAATGAGAAGCCACTATTTCCACTGGCCTTTACCCTTGTCATCTGCTATACCACACTTTTACCTCCTCCCTGCTCCAGGTAACTATACCTGTGATGTCACCCACTATGAATGTGATGGCTCTGAACACAGTAGCTTACTACACAGCTATCATGCTCTTGGATCATTAGATCAGTAAACATAATTGAAACATGGGAGATTGTAACTGTGATGTGGAAGCTACAAAGTGCATTCAGGTATTGTCACACAGACCTGTGAGTAGTCAACATGTACATATGGGACACTAACCACAAACACTGACATCCCCCAGCACATGCAATTACACCTGAAAAAGGAAGGCAAAACATCAAGATCAACATGCAGTTACTGTTGTTACACATGATACATATTGTCAAATGTACAAAATGCATTCTAAAACTGTAATACGTGGTATGTCTGCTGTCTGTCAACACTATTCAACAATATTAATCTACAATTGTCTTCCTAGTATGTTCACCCTGTGTATCAGACCATATGAGCATGTCCCTGCACCAATGGTGTGGATAACAGGGATGCGACACAGGCATGATCATATGCACAGGGTGATAATGTTTGCCAGAGGCCTAGGCTGCACCATTGGATGACATCATGTGTGTGGGTTAGGGCCTTTGATATCATTGGGCATGTGTGGATGTTATGCGTGTGTGTGTTGAGGTGCCCTACATTTGTTTCAGGTGTGTGTGTGTGTGTATGTATGTACTCAGGTCTGGCATGTGGCTGGCCTACACAGGAGTAGTATTGACAGCTGCAGACTGTACAGGGCAGGTTTCACAGTTCACGGTGTCCGGCCATGGCCAGATGACCTCTGCCTGTCAAGGGTTGCATGGGCACTACCAGGCAGAGGTCCAGATTGGGTAATGTCTGATGACACATGTCCACTGGAACCGTGCTCCTGTTGGGACCATCCAGGACCATGTGCATGTGGACTGCTGTGTCCTGGTGTGGACAGCACAGCACCAGCTGCACTGCTACTGCCACTATGGGAGTGGGCATGTGAAGTAGCATGTTCACATAGACCTTCAACAGGTGATGTAGCTGACCTACGCCCACATGCCCAATGCCTCACTCCCACCAGATGTTTCAGCACAGACATTCCATGCTCGAGGATTGACATGCCATGGTCAAGGACTCCCACCATGTCACCCAATCGTCTATCCAAAACATCTGCAAGATGATGGTGAGCATTTGCAATTTCCTGGATGTTGTCAGTTAAAGAACGGACAGCAGCCCTCTGAAGCCTCAGACCTTCTCTGTTGTGCCATTCAGCATATGCCTGTGCCTTTATTACAGCCTGAAACATGCATCTGATGACACCAGCTGATGTGCTTTGTCTTGCAGGGGCATGTTGGCCAGTGGTCCTCCTACGAGCAGCACTGGGCACATGCCTGTGTGGGACATCACCAGTCAGTTGGCTGGGATCATGGTGTGCAGGCACATCTTCCATAGTCTCCACACTTCCCTGTTCCATGCTACCACTTGCCAACTGTCCTTCCTCTATGGCCACTGGTGATGGGGTATCTGCAGGCAGGAGAGCTGTGTGTGAGGATGAGAGGGATACAGGTGAAATGGCAACCAATGGCACAGATTCAGTCCCTGACAACCCTGCCTGTGCCTCAGTCATCAACCCTGCCTGTGCCTCAATCATACTTTCATCATCACTGCTAGAGTCTGTGGGGACACTAACATCAGGTGGACCCACAGGAGGGCAACACATCTACATCAACACCTGTGAGGGGCAGACAAGAACTGTACATTACAAGTTATACAACACAGACAGAAAGACACACACACACAGACAGACAGACATACAGACACAGACATACAGACAGATACACACAGACATACAGACAGACAGACAGACACACACACAGACAGACACACACACACACAGACAGACACACACAGACAGACACACATGCTATGGCACCCAATGGCATGCAACATGCAGGTGATATGGCAGATGGCATTCAGCTTAGTGAATTATAGTGGTAGTTATCATATATCCCTGAGTTGCACACAACAGTATGCATGTGTTATAGCAGAAGGTATGCACCTTAAGCAATTATAGTAGTAGTTAGCATACATACCTGTTTTGCACCATTTGTGTTAGTAGCTTATGCACCATACCTGCAACACAATGCATGCACTATGCACCGTTGCACCACACTGCCATGTTGTGTGCAACATACCCCACATGTTAACAGACCATCGCTGACCTTTGTACATCTGCCACTGATGCTTTGTGTTGGCCACTGCCCCTATGTGTGAGGACATGAGCAGAAGGGTATGTTGACTGAATACTATGTTTGCCTGAACCCTAGTTTGCATATCTCCCCCAAAGCAGTGCATGTCTGTTCAACATTATTCTGTCCACCCCTGAGCTGAGTCTACAGACATTGTGCATGTAGCTGTACACACGTTTAACATGGCTGTCTACTTTGCAATGGTGCCACAGACCAGCACAGGTTTACAGTACACCGGCCTGATGTGTGGCATATGACCTTGCCAATCACATATAGTATATCATGTCTTCTGCTGACGTGTTGAATGACATGCATACATGTGTAACACAATGGTGTCCTTTCAAATATACAGTACGGTAATGGTGTCCCAATGCAGGGACGTGTTATACTAACATGGACCTTCAGCTGACGCAATGTTGTCTGTCTGCCCTACAAATATGCAGTGACATACTGCACATTGAGCTGATGTGCATAGCCATTGCAGGGCATCATTTGGCTTCACTATTGCTATGCAGTGTGAGTTACTGACACAGTTCATAGCCATGACTGTGTTCACATACAATACATATCTAATGTGGAATGTGACCCACGTCACTGAGGGGTATACACACTAAACCCTAATGTGAAATGTGTGACACAGGTCATAGAAGGGTATACAGATGACACCCCTGCACATCGGCAACCATATTACTGATGCCTGGCAACTATGCCCAGATATGGCTAACTTAGCAGTACTCCATGTCCCATATGCCATCTGTGTACCTCACACACATGAGGAGCAAGCATGACAGTGATGTCTGACACCAGCAAGGTGAATGTACTGTATCTGTGGCTTGATGTGGCTGTATGTGTATGTTGTGCAACACATGTATGTATTTGGATACTGTATAGGTGAATGCTTTCATGTCGTGGCACACTCAAGATGTTCAAGAAATGTTATGTGGTGGTTTGATGTCATGCCTACACAAGCTGTGCACAGGCCTGTATGATTTCTAGTGTTTCACATCTGCAATATCACTATTACACAAAGGCCATAGTTGTATTGTGTCGAGCCAATGTACAACAGGGTGTACACACATGTACATCACTTCTACTGTGTGTGTTGCTTCATGTCTCCGGCCATCCTCCATGGCCATGTGTACACATGTTTTGTCCAATGGCTGTGATGGGCATCTATTTCACATCAGTGTTATCCCATATGACATACACCCATAGATGTCATATGCTCCACTGAGGACAGGGTTATGCAGACAAAGGGTGGTATGTTTGGGATGTGAAATATCATGTTTTGCAGGATAGTTGAGCAGTGTTGCTGTCAGCCCACTACATGTCATGGACATGTCAGATAGCACATGACATTGTGTGACATTCATAGCAAGGGTATAATCCACAAGGGTGAATCCTGTAGGCTGGTCATACTCCAGCTCCAAAACATTTATAGTGTGTGCACACATATGCTCTCTGTACAGTACTGTTTGTATTCTCCACATGTGTAATGCTGATCTGTAGTACCTGTCCCTACAGTGAACCACACCTCCACCATTGTATTCACAGCTGTCCACACATCTGGCAATGACAGCTTGTAAGGTTTAGTGTAGGTGTTTCATATAGTCTTCAATTATATCACATGGGTAACCACAGTGATGCATTACAGGTCTGACCAGTGTTTATTAACAGGACCACCATACATTATGTGTACATGTGTTAAATGGCCACATGGCAGATAGCATGTAATTAATATGATCTGTGCATTATCAAGCCTGGTAAATAATAACAATCTCACCTGACACAGGCTGCCATCTCTGCGAAAAGCCAGAGGTACCTAAATAGGAGTGTCAAAGCAGTAAGATCATTATCCATACCTGTGTGATAGCTACAGGGTGCAATGTCCATGTTAGCACATAAGCCAGTACAATACAATATACTATGGAGTATGCACATCTGTGCATACATAGAGTAGCAGACTATAGTATGTGGCATGCGTGCATACATGCCTTGCATATAATGTTACATTACATATTGTACAGTAACACATGTAACTATATGAAATATAGTTGTGTTATATGTGCAGTACTGACTTAACAGGCAACTCCAGGCTTGGTGGTTGAGAGACACCCACCTCCACAATACCAGCTAAAGCCTGTGGATGGAGCTCTGCAGGTGTTCCCAGGTTGGCCAGTAGCTCCTGGGTACACGTGAGTGGGGGCTGGGTGAGTGACCCCCCCACCTGTTGCACCTTGTTCCCTGGTGATTGCATTAGCTTGCAGGTTTTGCCCATCTTATGAGGTCGATGAAGTGTCGGCGCACCTGCTGATAGGTGCGATTGTGGCTGCCAACATCATTTACCCTCCTGCGGAGTTCCTCCCACTAGGCATCTTCCTGCTGTGCATCCTGTGGCACACGGCTGAAGAGTGTTAAATAGTTGTCGAGGAGGTATGGGATGAGGACCTCATCCTCCAAGCAGGTGTATGGTGGCAGCCTGGCATGCGGCATACCTGGAAGGCATAATGATGGAGACAGGTCACAGTAACTCATAGAGAAGTACAGAAGTACAGCTGAACATACATGTGTATCACATTTATTAAGATTACAAATATGTCTTTGCAAATCTACATGGCACTAACACCACTGACAGGTTTAACTCACACACATTTGACACTTACTGGTGATGTGATGTTATCACCATAGCGGTGTCTTTACCTATCAGCACATGCCTGGATGTGTTCACATTAATGCAATAGACCTTAATGCTGTGTATATGTCACATATATAGTCATACACAGCCTTAAGAGATGTGACCTGTGACCCTGCAGACTTGCTCACAGAAAGTTTTACATGTATGTGTTTTGCCATATTCATCTACATGGTACTGTATAGCTGTTTAGCATCCTGCCACATATTACCTGTGTTGCACATGTAAACCACATGGGACAATGGCTAGCCTGGTGGTATTTGCAGGGTTGGATGTCAACTATAGCATGTATGGTCATAGTGAACTAGTAGGCTATATGCCCTGGGCCATTTATAAGCCTAGGCTGAAAGGTTACCTAGCTGTAGCCAACAGACAGGTAAGTTTCACTGGCCAGTTCAAGCAGTGCTACAGAACTGATCCACAGGGTTACTGATATATTTGCCATGCGGTCATCACAACATGTCACAAAGAGGGGCAATGTGCAGCTTCACTGGACAGGGATACATAGTATGGCAGGAGTATGTAAAGTGTATGGGACACAGATCTGTCAGGCATGTTGTGATCCTTGTACTAGAAAGGTGGATGTCCTTGAAGTATGTGTTTATTTGAAATCAGGATGTGTTAAGTGTAGCATGTCCAACATCTTTGGGTTGGACATGGCTTTATTCAGGTAGGCACCATGCTACATAGTGGAGCTAGGGATTGGGAAGGACAGTGTAGGCCATCTGAACATGGGCAATAACCCTTAAAGGAAATATGTGATCTATTATGGGTCACTTGAGTGTTGCGTATGACTGAACAATGATCTCTATATTCATGGATGGCACCCTGTCATGATTAGGAGTGCCACATACGACTACCTGACTGGTGTGGTGAAGTAACTATCAAAGGAAAGACTACTGTCCAGCTCCATACATACACAGTTTCCATTATGTTGACCGCTATCTAGGTGGTACTTCATGGGTACATGGTTTTTAACATAGGGGATGACAATGCAATACATAGCTGTCAAATTGTGGCCATACATCACACACCACACATCTGACCCACAAAGGCCCTTCTGTATGTTGACCGCAGCACACATGGAGTCAACTATTGCTCCTAGTTCATAGTCATTTGCAAACATCAATAGGCAGATGCCTTCTGTGTTAGTCTTTGTGGTATAGATAACAAAGTAGGGGAGTACCAGGAATGAACCCTGTATTACTGAAGCTGGCACTGGTTTGATGTTTGTGTATTAGTCAGATGCCTCCTGTAGTGTTGGTTCTGCCAGCAGTCCAGTTGCCAACCACTCCAGTGACATGGGAATACACACCTAGTTTACTGAGTGTAGCTGGAACACAGTATGGGTGATGGTGTCCTAAGACCTGGCAAGGTCATGATATGCTGTGTGAATCAACCTTACTGTCATCTACACCTGTACTGACTACATCAAATAAATTGATCATGGTTCATGGCCTTACAGACCAGACTCAGCACGGTAGTAGTGCACTATTTCCCATTATCAGTGGTGTCTCCCCCTTTGTGGGGTGTGATAACTGTTGCGGGGCACCATTCAGTGTGTACACAGCCTGACATGGAGCTATGATTGAACATGATGTGTATGTGGAGAGCAAATAGTTCTGATATTTGTGTAGGATACACCCTGGGATGTTGACAGGTCCCATAATAGCTGTATGAATGGCTTTAGAGAGTGAAGCTTGTACCTGCATAGTTGTTATTACAGGGGCCTGTTGGGGGGGGGTGGGAGTGGGTTTAAGTTCTCCAAGACCCTATCTGGATGAACAGGTGCTATTTCTGTAGGTGCAGTTCTTCCGATGTCATAGTGCTGTGCAGCACGGCAGGTCTTGTTGTTGCCATTACGATTCATGACACAGCTATGGAATGCTCTGTGGTTGGCCTCATAATATGTGGCTGATTAGACTCACAGTAGCTTTGTGTGGTTTTATATGGTGTATCTGCATCTTACTGAGGCTGACCAGGGATCACCTCCACTTATGTGTGTTCACTCTTGCAACAGTTACTACCTTCTATGGTACAGTTTAAGGCAGGGTACCACCAATTTGCCTTCTAGTTTGTGTTTGGTTGAATCTTGGTTCTGTTTCAATGACATAATCACTGCACTTATGTGAGTGCTTAAGCTTCATTTGTATAGGATTCAGCATTTGCACATGCATTGTCCATCTGCATGGGTGGCATGACAGTCACCACTTTGCTCCTAAGAAGCATAACATTGGCTTTGGAGACTGACTATGTGTAGCATACTGTTAGCCCTGTTTGTGTGACTACGGTGATCCAGGTCATTGGAGTTGATGAAATCCAACATGTATTGAGTGCAGATGTTGGTACATGAGGAGTCTTCCCAGTTCATAATAGAATAGTTGAGAGTAGCCATTATTAGGGTTTTCTGTCTCAAACCTAATATTCCCCATTACAGCACAATATAACAATTGGGAATTCTGTGGCATGGTGGGTGATCTGTCGCAAGGTGCAATTTGGATTCCACTTTGGCACAAAGGTAGTTGCTCAGCATATTGCATCTGAAGTTATGCAAGAGCAACTACAGTGGGAGTGTACATATCCTTCAGGAATATGGGCACACCTGTGACCCGTGTGTTCCAATAAAGGATAATGGGCAAGAGGTGAGGTACGTGTTATAACACGGTCATGCAGGTGTGCTCTCCGGAGTGTTGAACCATGTCTCGGTCACTGCACATATATGTTCTCCATGTTAAGGATTGATATAAGTAAGTCTATATTGTGTTTCTGACATGTATCATTGAGTAGCGATACCCGCAGTTTATTGCTTGGCTGTCCCTGTTACAGCAGTGGACTTTCACTTGAACTGTGCATGATGGAGGCACTATGGGGAAGCATGAGCCCTAGCCAGTATCCAGATTCCCAGGGGTGACAGGTGCAGGCCCTGTCTGGCAAAGCATCATGGTCTGTCAACCATGTTATCCCAGGCAGAGAGATACTGGATACCCTTTGAATTGCACCACTACATTAGACAATTGTGGGATACAATCATTTTGTCCCTGTACTGCAGTACCATTCTGGCCAATGGCAGAATGCTTCCCAGGCCTTGGGAATACCTGCATGGGCTACAAGACCTGACAGTTCCTACATGTGTGTTTCCATGCAGTCCAGGCTACTGCATCACAGGTCTTGCACAACAACATGGAATATGCCAGAGCCATGTGTATAGTTCAAAAGGTGGTCTGAGTGTATGGGTATGTGGCTAATCATGGCAGACAGGCAGCTGACAGTATATTTTTTCTCATATAGCTTGGGGTGTAACATGGTGCTAGAGTTTGCATTCACAAATGAGTACTGTTGGGCATGTTTCCGACCACATATTCTGAGGTGTGGCACAATTATGCAAACTATGTCATACAGTTTGTGTATTTTGTTGTCTGTTTATTCCAGCTTAGGAGGTCACTTGTTTGGCCAGATACTTAGAAGCCTCTGTGAATGTGTGTGATTTCTGGTAGTATGTGTGGGTGTCCTTACTGTGTTCTGGTAAGGGTATGTGTTTGGTTGTGATGATGAGATGCATGTGTTAACCTACACCTCATGACTGTCCAGTCCAGTCATGGCTGTAGACTGCACTGCCTTCCAGCTTACCCCTGTAGCTGCATCCCAGACAATGTGTGGGGTGTGGTGTTGGGTGGGATTGGCAGTGTACATGGCATACAGATTACATTTCCCCAGTATGGCCACATACACAAACATGGCATTAGTAAACACCAGTAGCTGACTAGTGGACATGCCTGTATGAGCATTCAGTACTACATGTACCAAGTACTGTATTTAGTGTACATATTGCTTATGAAGATGTTTTAGACAGTGATGCTCAAAAGTAAATATTTGTGTTATGGACGTGACAACACTGGCTATTACAGAAACATAGTAGCTATCTTTAGCAGCAATCCTTCTCTGAGGAGCATATCACATCCTGATAGTTGATTACAGATGATGCAAGTGTCTACAGGTCTGTTTCCTTTTCTGGGTATATACTCACATATCCACCAGAACCATGAGCTATGTTGGGCACAGACACCCACTCCCCATGTATCAATAGACTCTGCTGCCACTATCAACATGATCAGGATATAATCAGATAGCATAAGCCATCACCTATGAAGCAACTATTACACATGGGCAGCAGTCTCCTCCATCTTACACTTCTACTGCAGATGTTACACTGGAGTTAAAGATTATATGTAACCTGTTTCATTACCAGTACTGTGCACTACCTTACATACAGTATGTGCAAGCGACTGTTAGGTTGACAATGAGAGGTCAGGCTACACAAACCTGGTAGTTCAACCAATGTGTCTCTACTCTCAATATCCACGCTATGTAGGTGTGCACATAGCCATTTGGCCCAGCCCTGTAACAAGGGTCACTACACATTTGCATAACATGTACACATGCTCAGCTGTTATTGCTTGCAAATTATACTAGAGAGGTGGATATTACATGTGTTATGTGCATGGATAGTTACCTAGCTCTTCCAATTTTCTTTGCTATCATGCTGTTAACTGTCAGATGAATACAAGTCATATGTATCCTGTTATTGAGTATTGTCATTGCCAACATAACTAATGTTTGCATAACATAACAGAAATGCTATGTAAAATGGAATATAGATCTGCCAAAAATACTGTACATTGCACAGTTATTGGCCCAATATCCCACAATGCAAACCATATTTGCACAGTAAGCCCACCTTTGACATGTTCATCTTACTTATACACCCATACATATGTCTGTTACAATATATCGACATATACTATCCCGTTATAGCACATTCTTGTTGGACCAACCCTGACACTGACAGTGGCTGGAAGAGAATTGGTGAGATCCAAGCCCATATATATCATCCCTTGTGGTGTATGAGGTGTTTGCCTTGTGACCTACAGCAGTACACACACAGAATACTACAAGCATTACTACTGCTCAACAATACATCGCTAAAAGATAGCTACTTTCACTATATGCATTGATTACACTGTAATTCGTACAGAACAAGTACTACATACACAGACATACTAAATGTTACACATACCTTCTTAGTAATTGGAAGTGTTATTGACTGGTATATTACTCGTTTTCAGTTTGTGTTTCAGTATTTTGTACTGTTCTACAGGTAGATACAGATGGTTTGAATGTGTGACAAGGCATCCTTTTATAGTTAGAGATCAGTAACATGTGCTATCCTAACTAATTGGTGTTCCTAAGTAGTTAATTACATGCACATCAGCTGTGCAGCTACTGCCTTAGCCAATACCATGGCAACAGTGGAGTATAATTGAGTACTCCACTTGGGCATTGTCCCTTTACCTTACTTGTGAGGAAGACAACCTGGAAGTGTTGTTTGATATCTATTGCAACAGCTATATGGAGACAAACACTAATATATTGTGTGTGATGCCTAGAGGATTTGGTCTAAATGTGAGTACTGCTGTTATATTTCTGAACATTGCTACTTGTGCAGGGTTTGTCTGTACTAATACTTCTGCAGCTCAAGGCTGTATGGCTATGCATATAATCTTAGGGGGTTTACAGTGTGCTTACCAGACATATTTATTTTGGTGTTAATATCATACTGTGCGGATAACCAGTAATCGGTAACACATCCTGGTGTAATTACTTTTCAACCCTCTTAAAGGGGATTAGTTCAAACAAACCCTGTAACATCAGCAGCTGTTCCATTATATAACATCAACTATTTCACATAGGGCCATGTTAGTGTGTCTGTGCCCAGGTATGTTAAGGTTTCAGCAGATGTTGTACAGTGGGTGAATAATTGGTTATGATATGACAGTATGTATTGATGTAATTAGTTTGGGTGTGGGGGCCTATTTCCTATTTAGATGATTTCTATGTGTAAGCTAGGCTAAGCAAAGGGCGGAGGCACCAAAACCCACTGAGCTTCACTTACTCTTGCTGGGTATACATAGCAGATGCAGGTGGGTAGTAACCGCTTTTATACATCTTCTATATGTGTGTGGGGGTTCTTTCCCTATGTGAACACCTATCCCTTAGTGAACTAATATTATGGTAATTGCAGGCTGATTCATTAAGGCACTGTTAAATGCTTCCTGTATAGCATGCAGGTACTGTTAGTCCTTGAATCCTTTTGGCAGTACATTGGAATGTAATAAAGCTTTGCTAAATGAAAGCTGCCTATGTATTTCTGTCATGGATATTTGCGGTCATTGTAGTTGTGTTGATGACTGTGTCCATAGAACATATTTGTAATAGTGTATTGGCATATACTCTTCATATGTTATGTACGTATTGTTTGGGGAGGCAGAATGTGTGATTGCTATGGTCCATGTTATACTCAGATATGAACCCTTCAGATGCTGTATACACACATGTATGTATGTATATATATATATATATATATATATATATATATATATATATATATATATATATATATATACATACATACATATAGATATAATATATAATGTATAATATTGCATACATTTATCTGTACCTCTATAGATGTGTAGATGTTTTTAACCTATCTCTATATCTACATATATATGTATATTTATATATATATCCACATGTATCTATCTCTCTCTCTAAAGATATATATATATATATATATATATATATATATATATATATATACATATGAGCATACACCTTTCATTGGGTACATGGCGGTTTGTCCTATTTCCACAGAATCCTCCCTTTTGTGTTTTAACCTGTCTGAATACACAACTGGCATAGGTACATCTCAGGTAGCTTAGTGGTAGGATACTCTGAGGATGGTGTACATGGTTACAGGTTCTAATCCTGGAAGGGGTTATTATTTTACCTCTCAGAGTAGGCACTGGTAGGGAAGTGTGAATAACGCACATTTAAGCGATTGTAAGCAGGTTTGCCCGTGGTCTGCCTGACGGTAAGCAAATGTTAAACCTGTGAAGCGCTTATCCATTTAACCGTATTTAAGCACCACTTACCATTGCGCAAACCCAATTACAATTGCTTAAAAGTGCTTTCATCCACCTGCATCCAACAGCCCTTATTCTGGCCCTCAAAATAAATGAACAGCCCTTGCAGGTCGTGAACCCGGGACCATGAACACCACAGTCACTGACTTTACTACTAAGGCATCTGAGATATGTACAAATGTTATGGTGTTTAGAATATACATTTTACTACAGGCAATCCTCACTACTGAAAATGAATGTGACAGTCGGTGTACATATGTATGATACATGTTAATGTTCATATGTTTGTGGAAGTAGGTGTGCAATGTGACATGACAGGGTGTATTATGGATGAGAATGGTTCTTATTTTGTGTCCTTTTTATATTGTCCCCATACTCCATGTATACCCCTCCAGTTCATTTACTGAACATCCAACCCAGGCTCGCCTTGATGCATGATTTCATTACCCATCATTCCTCCCCCACCCCAATCTCCACATACACAACAACCATCTTTTCTATGGTGAATTAGGTTAATATTAATAGTTACAATACCAGAGCTGCATGTGTTTTGTGTACACTTCAATTCCTTTGTATTGCTTCTGTGCCACGAAGTATGTTCATAGATGCTTATATACATGGCTATAGATGTAACTATGTATATATATATATATATATATATATATATATACATATATATATATATATATATATATACATACATACATACACACATTTATATATTTATATCTATGTGCAGACATCACTGGCATATATATATATATATATATATATATATATATATATATATATATATATATATATATATATATATATATATGGTATTAATTTGTAATATGTAGACTTGTATATGTTGATTCACAAACTACAGTACATTACAATGTACTGTACATATGTACACAAAGTGACTGCCCCATTTGTGGTCAGTACTGTGGAATGCCTATAGTATAAGGTGTAGTCTTAAGACCAAGAAACATGTATACACCTCAGATGGCTTAGTGGTAAGTCCCATGACTATAGTGTGCATGGTCCAGGGTTCAACACCTGCGATGTTTTAAAAATGTTTTTTACTCTAGAATAAGGCTCATTTAAGCAGTTGTAAGCATGTTTAAAAGTGTTTGTGTGACATTAAAGTAACAGTTAAACACAGTTAAACAAACTGTATAATAACGTATAACCTGTGCACTCAAACACAGCCACATCCACTAACTACTCAGGCTTTATAGATTTCAGTGAAGTAACCTCTCACTATGTGCTTACATAACATTACATTTTCTGTTGACTTTACTCTCCAGCACACATGGGTTTATATGGGTGTTTATTATACTGACGAATACTACCTATATATGCAAGCTGTGGTTAAGGTATACTTTTTAACATGATAAACATCCCTGACTTTATTGGGATTTGAACCTCGAATGCACAGATACTATGCAAATGCTGTAACCATTACACTATTGACATTAACGTTGCTTCCGTCTATTTCCTATTTAGATGATTTCTATGTGTAAGCTAGGCTAAGCAAAAGGCAGAGGCACCCAAACCCACTGAGCTTCACTTACTCTTGAAACAAAAACATATAACAAATGAAATGATAGACTATAAATAACATTCCTAACTACATTAGGCACAGCCCTTCACTGACACACTTCAAGGGAAACCTTGTTGTGTGAATGTGTAACAGAATATACACCCCTGGGATCATGTGTCCCAGAACCATGCAGCCAGGGGACGGGGAGCCCCTCCAGTTTTATAGCTACAAGACCTATTGGGGAAATTGAATGGTGTTGAATTTTCACGTTAACATGCCCTCTTTAGATCACTGCGTGCCCCTATCACCCTCCACCACCCCAGTCTTCAACAGCTTCCCAGCAACTCTGCCTGGAATCGCTTCATTGTCTATGCTTGACAGAGGCTCAGTTACTTCATCAATGGTGCAGAGAAAGCTAACACACTGTAGCTATGCTTCTAATTGCCTTTGGGCAGATAGCCTACTACCTATCTGTGAACCTCTAAAGTGCAGGCCATCACAGCCATAATATGTGAATAAACAGAGCTTTCAGATCACAATATACAGTGAAACATCACCATGTAGTCAGGAAACAGTTAAGTACAGCAAGAACATACAGAACACTGATACTTAATCACTCCAAAAGCCTATCTTGGAAGCTAGAAGACTTGTATAAGTTTAAGGCTTTCTATTGCTTACCAGTAGGTTACCTACAGGAAAGATGAGAAACAAGCACAAATGGGAAACATGCATGCGACAATACCATACCAGCTTATGTGTCAGCCTTAGGCTTTGGAATACTGGCCAAGGCTATTGGCGCCCCCATGGTGCCTGTTTTAGGAGAGTCTCAGAGGCTAATCCCACCACCGTAAACAGCACAATAGCAGAATCAATGATGGTTGTGCTACTCAACACCAGGTGTTGTGATCACAACATGCATGCACTCACAGCACTCTTCAGTATGGACAACATCAACATCTGTGCAGTAACTGAGACCTGTGTTAAGGCTCCTGAGAGCACACCAGCACTACCAGACCACAACCCATACCACACATTTCAGCCACAGAACATGGACTGACACAGACATGGAGGGGGTGTATCCATATTCATCAGGGATACCTACACCTCCAGGTTAGTGGGGCAGCATGATACCTCTGAGATCACCCATGTGCAGCTAACATCAGCCACAACTGCAATGCAAACTGTGGCCTGCTACAGATCACCCTCCATGACCCAGGACCACCACTCCACCTACCTGGAGACAGTGGAAAATATGACAGTCCAACCGCACTCCCTGGTATTGGTCAATGTCAACTACCATACCATTAACTGGGAAACTTACTCAAGTACTCACTTCCAGACCCAGCACTTCCTAAAATTTATCACCTCATATGCCCTGTATCAGATGGCAAACTCCCTAACAAGGGGCAGAAACATACTAGAAGTGGTAATCACCAACATGGGTGACAGGTGCACCATAGCAGAGGTAAACCAGTCACTGGTTAGATCTGACAATGAGCTATTCACTGTTTCCACACCCAACCATCTACCCCACCCATGGAAACCACAGTGTATATCTTACCTACAAGTAAATTCACACTACTAGAAACAGGGAAGGGGGGGTTTCACAGCCCCCACGTTATGGGGGAAACACTGCTCAAGATACAGACAGATTTACAAATGTGCTCTATAAGCACCTACAAGGATGTATGGATCGTGCCATCACTGGTAAACCAAGACTCACTCCTCCTAGACAAGGACACCAGTCTGATGGACCCCTGCAATAAAAAGGCTATACAACAGAAGTAGGACAGTGTTCCAGAAAAACAGCAAATACCAAGATGGGCAGACATCCGTGACCAGTATTAGTAAGAAACATAGGTCCCTCATGAAATCATCCAAGGCTAACATCAACAGGAAAATAGGCAAGGATTTGAAAGATAACCACAAAGCCTTCTTTGGCTATGTCAAGAATCTAAGTGGTAACACACAGATTTGCACTGTGCCGGTGAAATATACCACAAAATGCACTGACCCAACTGATATTGCCAACATCCTTGCAGATACATTCAGTGCATACTTCACCCCCTAAAGAGCCCACAACAATACCCGAAAAGTACAGTATCCCAGACATCAGAGACACACAGGTGGAAATGGCCCTCTCTAACAGCAAAACACAACATCAATGGAGGCAGATGGTGTCCCAGACTGCATCTTGCAAACACTACAAGACAACCTGACCCCCACCTAATTAAGCTTTTCAACCTCAGCCTCTCCACAGGCTACATGCCCATACAATGGCGTGTGGTAGTGGTTATTCCACTCCACCAAGGTGGCATCACAACTGACCATGGTAACAACCACCCCATAAGCCTGACTAACCTAGTCTGCAATGGTATGGAGTGCATCCTCATGGCACCCATTAACAAAGACATTGGTAACCTCCAAACATGTGACCCAACCCAGGTCAGCTTGGCTGAGTGCAGTTCATGCCTACTGAACATGTTTGACATCTTACAGACAGTCAAGACATTAGATGAGGGGAGCGGTGGTTCACACATACTACCTGGACCTCGCCAAGGCTTTTGACACCATTTCCTACTTGGGTATTATTGATAAACTCACCAGCCTGTACATACTCCCATACATCACAGGTTGGGTTGCCAATGGGCTTACACACAGAACCCACATGGTATGACTACCAGTCTCCAGGTCCAACTCTTAACCAGTCATGACTGGTTTCCCACAGGACTCAGTCCTGGGACCCCTACTGTTTGTCATATACTTCTCAGAGGTACAGGCAAACACAGGTGGGCTACAGCAGACGATGCTTGGCAATGACTGTGAACTGAGAGCCATATTTGACAGTCCAGCTGACACCGACATCCTTCAAGGGGCGTCACAGAGACCGACACAGGGTGTCAAAGTCATGGCCTCCAGCTAAGTGCCACAAACTGCATGCTCATTCCATTGTGGAATATTAAGCACCCACATATTAACACATAAGTGGCAGCCACTTTAATACAAATGAGGTAATAGGGTATCTGGGGACTATGTTAGATAGTGATCTCTCCTTTGACAAACATATCTCTAAAGAAGTTAGGACATCCTTCTATGTAGAGTATCTGATTACTAAAGGGTTCCCATCTAGACATACTGAGATTATAGTGCCTCTTTACTATCACTCATCAGTCCCATCATAGAGGATAATAACCCATTTGGGATGTACCTCAGAAGACACTTCCAACAGCTGGAGGGTCCACCAATGTACCTCGCCAAGAGGATTACTGGCCTCAAACATATGTCCTATGCAGCCAGACTGAATAAACTCCTACTTTACTCAGTGGCATCTCGTTTACTCAGAGATGATCTCTGCTGGCCAGCAAAGCCATGTTGAACTCAGGCTTAATGGATATGCTCCACCTATGGGAATCCATGTCACAGTGAGCCATACACTGTAGTAAGCTGAACCTTGCCCCAGCAATAACTGGAAGATGCTGGAGGGACAGATACCTGTCACAGAAACTCCCCATACTGTGGAACAATATCCCTAATTACATTATACAGAGCCCCTCTCTAACACTCTTCAAGAGAAACCTTGAAGAGTGGATGGAGAACAGTAGATACACCCCAGGGATTCCGCCATTGGCTCTGCTCCACAGAGGGACAATTGATGAATTAATGGGGTGGCAAAACTGACACATTTTGGCTAGGCTTATGAATGCCCTCAGGCAGTTGGCCAAGTACCTACCTATGAACCTATACATACAGTATCAGCACATGCTGATAGCTTAATTTACTGTTCAGGTGTTGACTTACCTTGTGCCAATAGCAGTTGTGTGTGCAATAGTTGAGGGCTGCCTATGTTGGATGCACACAGTAGACTGCCTATACATGACAATTTACAGGTAGTCTTGTGTGTGTGCCATCCATTTTTACTGCGTGTGCAGGTGGAGAAAGGTGTCATTCCCTAGGTGCCTACACTGTCAGTGTGTGTGCTATATGTTCCCTCCTTGCCAAGGCATGGGCATACTGGGCACACCTCCATCTGCCTACTGGAGCTGGCTCAGGGTGTTCATGGTCTGAGTACCTCTGTGCCTGTGGGGCCCTTGGCAATGGTGGTGGGCTGTGAGGGTCTTAATCATTCTGTCCCTGCTGCAGCTCTTTCTGCAGGATCATATTGTGTAGCATGGCACATACTATGAAGATGTGGGCACACGTGCCTGGAGAGTACTGCAAGGCTCCACCAGATATGTCCAAGCAACGGAACCGTGATTTAAGCATCCCAAACACACGCTCTATGATGATTCTGGTTTGTGTGTGTGCCTCATTATGGCATTCCTGCATGGGTGTGTGTGCATTTCTGATGGGAGTCCTCATCCACGGTTCCAGTGCATAGCCAGCATCCCCCACCAGATGACTATATGGGATGTCCCCCCTGGCAAATACCTTATACAGCTGTGAGGCGTGCCAGATGTGGGAGTCGTGATAGCTTCCAGGGCTACCAGCACACACATCCATGATAATGTCCTGGGCATTGCACACGACCTGGAAGTTGATAGGTTCATAGGTTCATACTAGGCTATCTGCCCTAGGGCATTTATAAGCCTAGCCAGAGTATGTTTGGCTTGCGCCACCCATTTTAAATTAATTTTGCTATGCCCTTTTTCGAGGTTAGTATACTGTGCCTCTGTCTAACAGTGACACAGAAGTGATACCTGGGGTAAACCTACGATCTCCCATCCACTCATCAAGATTCCTCTTGAAAAGAGTCAATGAGGGACTCTGCCTAACCTGAACTGGGATTTTATTCCAGAGTGAAGGGAGCCTCTGGGTTATGAATCTGCCCCTCCAGCATGTCCTATTTATTTCAGTGCTGAGGTTCAAGTATCTCAAGTGTGTAGCTCGAAGGGATTTGGATTTTTTGAGGTGCAGCATGTCCCTTAATTCTGGGTGGGACATGGCTTTATACGTCAGGCACAGGTCGCCTCTGAGCAGGTGGTATGCCACTGAGTAGAGCTGGAGTTTCTTTAACCGGGCAGCATATGGCATCTGTTTGAGCCCTTTGATCCTCTTGGTGAGGTACTTTTGGGGTCTTTCCAGTTGCTGCAGGTGTTTGGTAAGGTACATCCCAAAAGGGGCACTGTACTCGATTATGGGCCTGATGAGGGATGAGTAAAGAGGCACGATGACCTCCCCTAATCTAGATGTGAATCCCTTCATGATTAGGTGGGCTATATAAAATGTTTTTCTAACCACTTTGGCCACGTGGTTGTCAAATGAGAGATTGCTATCAACTTGGGTCCCCAGGTCCCTAATTACTTCTTCTGTACTTAATGGATTACCACCTATGTGGAAATTTGTGGGTACTTTGTTTTTGCCAAAGGGGATGACTATACACTTTTTGGCATTTAGCTTGAGGCCATGGCTCTGGCACCAGTTGTCTGTTTCTGTGAGGCCCTTTTGGAGGATGCTTGTGTCGGCTGGAGAGTCGATTATGGCGCCCAGTTTGCAGTCATCTGCAAACTTGGTCAGCCACAGTCCTTCTGTGTTGGCCTGTACCTCCGCAAAATATATACCGAACAAGAGAGGTCCCAGGACTGAGCCTTGTGGGATGCCACTTGTAACTGATTTGGAGTCTGACATGGCTCCAGCAATTCTAACCATGTGGGTTCTGTCCTTGAGCCAGTTTGCAACCCATCTAGTGACATAGGGTTTATATTTAAGCTGGTGAGCTTATCTATAATGCCCGAGTGGGGTATTGTATCAAAGGCTTTTGCGAGGTCCAGGTAGGCTGTGTGGACCACCTTCCCTTCGTCAATGGCCTTGGTGACTGTTTCAAAGAAGTCGACCAGGTTTAAGAGGCAGGATCTGCCCTTAACAAAGCCGAACTGGGTAGGATCCTGTGTCTGTAGGTCCCCAATATCTTTATTTATGAGGTCCATGATGATCCTTTCCATAGCTTTGCAGACCAAGCTAGTCAGGCTTATGGGGCGATAGTTTCCAGGGTCGTTTGAGGCACCACCTTTGTGGAGAGGGACCACTGCTGCTGTACGCCACTCTTTGGGTACATATCCTGTAGTAAAGCTGAGACTGAACAGTAGTTTTATGTTTGGGTTTAGCTCTTCTTGGAGTTCATGTAGGACGCAGCCCGGGACACCGCCTGGTCCCATTGATGCTGCGTTTTTTGCTTTGGAGAGGGCGGCTCTTAACTGAGCACCTGAGATGTCAGGGGGGCAGCACTCTGCTGGGATAGATATTTGCCCTTTTGGTGGGGGGGGAGAAGTTTGCGCTGAACCTGTCAGCTAGGATGTTGGCAATGTCTGTGGGTTCAGTGTAGTTTTTGTCATTTTGAACTAATTCTGAGCATATCTGGGAATTCCCACCCAGGTTCCTAACATAACTAAAGAAAGCCTTGTGATTATCCTTAGTGTCCTGTGCAATTTTTCTCTCAAAGCTGGCCTTAGACGATTTTATGAGTGCCCTTAGTTTTTGCTAATACTGATCAGAGATGCCTTCCCTTTTTGGGATTTTGCTCTGTCATGTAGTAGCTTCCTCCTTCTATTGTATAGTTTGTTTATGGCTGGGGTCCACCAGACAGGACGTCTGCCTTTGGAGGATTGGGTCTTGGTTTTATTTGGGATTGCATGATCCATGCATTCCTGAAGGTGTTCATAGAATGCATTTATAAAGGATTCTGCGGTCTGGGCCATATTTTCCACAGGCCCGGGGGCTTTGAATGATTCCACCTCGGTTTTGAGGAGTGTGAAATTTGCTTTAGAGAAGTTTTTCACTGTGGTTTTCTTGGCAGGTGGTGGTGTCGGCATGTGAATATCCAGTGAAATCAGTTTATGGTCTGATCTTACCAGTGAGGAATACACTTCTGGTCTGGAGCATAGAGTCCCCATGTTGGTGATGATCAGGTCCAGTATGTTTTCCCCTCTTGTGGGAGTGGTAACAAGTTGTTCCATAACATTTGAGTTTATGAATTCTAGGAACCTTTGGGCTAGGGTGTTGGAGCTAGAGTAATGCTCCCAGTCTATGTTTGGGTAGTTGAAGTCGCCCAATATAATGGTGTTTGGAGAGACCTTCATATTTTCCAGTGTTCTCAGGAAGGCTGAGTGGGGTTCCTGGGTTTGGGAGTGTGGTCTGTAGCAGGCTATAAACTGGAAGGCAGTTTTACCCACTGTTAGTTGCACATGGATAGTCTCTGATGCTTCGTGCTTTGCCACCAACCTGGAGGTGTGGGTATCTTTGATGAATATCGATAATCCCCCTCCTTTTGTGGTTCGGTCCAAGTTTTGGGGCTGAAAAGCATGGTATGAGGTATAACCTGGTTGTGCTGGGGTACTCTCGGGAGCCCTGAACCAGGTTTCTGTTACTGCACAGATATCGATGTTCTCCATGCTAAGGAGAGTTTCGAGTACGTGCATCTTGAGGTTTAGACTTCTGGCGTTGAGTAGCATTACTCTTAGTTTCTTATCCCTTGTGATACCTATGCAGGTGGGTTTGTCTTTTGAGCCTTGTCTAAAAAAGGCACTACGGGGGTAGCAAGAGCCTTTGCCAATATCCGAAAGCCCAGGGGTGACAGGTGCAAGCTGTCCCTAGCGAAGCATCGTGGCTTGTCGAACATATCATCCCGGACTGACAGGCATTGGATCCCCTTTGAATGACACCAGTACTTAAGCCAATTGTTGAAATTGATCATCTTGTCTTCATATTGTGGCATAATTCTTGGTGAGGGTAAGATGCTACTCAAGGTCAGGGTCATACCGGCCTGGGCTACATGCTCAGAGAGCTCCTCTATGTCTCTTTTTATGTAGTCCAGGGAGGTACATCTCAGGTCATTCACACCAGCATGGACAATGACTGAGTCATATTTGTACTTGCCTTGGAGTGACCTGAGTGCTTGTGTTATGTGGCGGATCCTAGCGCCTGACAGGCTGCTCACTGTGACCTTCTCCTTGTTCAGCCTGGTAAGCGGGACGTCAGTGTGCCTGATGATAGAGTCACCTATTACAAGTGTATCAGGTGTGTTGTTTAGCCTTAAGGGCTGTGACTGTTCGGCACACTGGCTTTGTGAGATATATGTTGCATGTGTTTTGTTTTGGGGTAGCGGTTGCTTGGGTGTCTGCTTTGGAGGTCTCTGCTGCTTAGGCAGATCTTTATTTAGAGCTTCCGAGTATGTTTTTGTGTGATTATGTGTTTGGTTTGCTGTTGTGGTAGGTCTATGTGAGACTGGAATTGTAGTGAGTGTGGTTTCCTTGTCCTCCTGACTGGTTATGCTAGTACTGAGTTGAGAGAGCTTAGCCTCCAGTTTGGCTATATGGTTGCATCTCTTACATGTGTTGGAATTTGTTGGGAGAAGGAGAGGGTTGTCTGTGTACATGAGGCAGTTGTAATATTGCCCCAAGATTCCCAGATTCACCAGCTGGACCGGGGAGGAGATTGACAACTGACCTTTGGACATACTAGAATAATATTGGGAATTCCTTTATAATTGAAAACAAGGGCCAATGGGGAGTGAGGGTGTAGTGCTTTTAATTTTTAGTGCTGACTTATATAATTGCTTTAGTGAGCAAGTGCCAGGTAACTTAAGTGCAATGTGTTACAGGTAACTTAAATGCAAAAATGACAAACAGTAACTTTATTTCAAGTGAAACAAGGAAATAAGTACAGTAAGCAATGCAGATATCACTAGGGATTCACAGAAGCGCTGAGAAGCCGCGTTTTAGGTGGAATTAGCGTTCCAGGGAAATAAGCAAACAAACAACAAGCATACAAATGAAGCAAGATTCAGCAGGCCTGGATCTAGTCTATGCTACAGCAAAACAAGGTGTACCAATTTCAGTAAGAAACAGTTCAAATATGCAGGCACTATAAACCTTTAACCAGAAATTCCCAGCTCAGAAGGGCAGAGTCCAGCCTCTCCACCCACAAGAGTGCAGACCACGAACCTTCTTAATGTAAAATAACTGGCCTGAAGCCCAAGTGCATAAACCAGAACTAATACACTTTAAGAATAACAGACACTGAGCTCTCAATCAGCAGTTCCCAACTTAGAAGGATGAAAGCTACCTGTTCTGCCACCACAGTGCATGCCACAAACTTCCCTAATGTAAAACAACTGGTCTGAAGCCCAAGTGCTTAATCCAAAAGACTTAGAATGATAGCTACACTTTAATCAAGTTACTAACAAGCAGTAATAAATACAATTGAATACTTTAAAGAATGCCTGAATTAGTGCTCAAGTTATACAAACAAAGCTAGATGTAGCAGGCCTGGATCTAGTCTATGCTACAGCAAACAAGGTGTACCAATTTTAGTAAGAAGCAGTTCAGATATGCATGCACTATAAGCCTTTAACCAGAAATTCCCAGCTAAGAAGGGCAGAGTCCAGCCTCTCCTCCCACAAGAGTGCAGACCACGAACCCTCTTAATGTAAAATAACTGGCCTGAAAGCCCAAGTGCTTAAACCAGAATCAATACACTTTTAGAATAACAGACACTGAGCCCTCAATCAGCAGTTCCCAACTTAGAAGGATGTAAGCTACCTGTTCTGCCACTACAGTGCAGACCACAAACCCTCTTAATGTAAAACAACTGGTCTGAAGCCCAAGTGTTTAAACTAAAAGGCTTAGAATGAGTTACACCAAGCAGTAATATGGAGGGGTATCCCTTGCAGTTTATGTAGTGCCTACTCTGCTCACCGGGTGGTGACTTGATGTGTATGTGTGTGCAGTCTATTCTACCCAGTACCTCTGGGTATTCTGCTACACAATGGAAGAGACGCATATTGCTGGCCAACTCCTCCTGCATTTGGGGGAAGTATATGTGCTCATTGGCATGTGGTAACTTGGCATCCAGGAACTGGTGAAGTAGCCTGGATGCTGATGCCTGTGAGATCCCCATGATATCCCCAATTGGTCTTTGAAAGTACCAGTAGCTAGTATTCTCAGGCTTACACATACCTTTACATCCACTGGGATGGGTTCCACTCTGTTTGTTCTGGCTCTGAGGTGTGGCCAGCACAGCTCCACAAGTTGCTGTAGGGTGTCCCTGTTCACCCTGTAATGCTCTACTATCTCCAGATCATGTAGCCCCTGGTATGTTACCCTGGGTCTGAACACTCTCCTCCTCCTCTGGTGCCTGAGGTAGTTGTGTGCATCATCCTCCACACCACCTTCAGTCTCCAACACATGCTGGTGTATCAAAGCTATGGCAGCCCCTAACATGTACATACTAACATTTCCCCATCTGTATACACCAATGGTGCAGAGTGTATGGGAATACACAATGTGTGTGAGGTGCTTTCACACATTATACTATTGTGCTATGGATGCTGCTGATGTCATTGGGTATGTATGAGCTATTCCGGCTGCAGTATATCTTAATTATGGGTTTTACAATGAGTACTGCAAGTGTGGGGCCTTTACTGTGGAGTTATGCTTGCCTGCCTTGATTAATCTTTTGCCCTTTAATTCACTTTTAAACCTGGATCCCCTCCCATTATCAGGCATGCATCCACCTGCCGTCTTTCTTGTTTTGTACTTTCCCTTCCCAGTCATGTGTTGCAAAATGTGTCTTGTAGCTGACATACTGCAAATCTGCTTTGTTCTGCTGTGACACTTTACTGTTTTCTTTGCAGTACAGCCCCTCCTCTTTCCTGTTCTGCAGGTAGCTGCTTGCAGCCTTGTTAGCTGTTGTCAATGGCCCATTGTTGGTTCCTAGGTGTTAATTGGTCATTTGTACTCCAATTTCCCTGCTGAAGCATTTCCTTATTTCTCTCCAATATCCTTCCTGTTTCAACTCCAGTGCATGCCGCTCAAACCCATTTACTGGGTTTCAGCGCGTTTTCATCTCTGTACACATGCATACTCGGTTACCTTGTGTACTCTCAACTAAGCAAAGCTATGGTCAGTTCAACACACCCCTATCCTGCCGCTTTGCTTAGCTATGGGCAAACCAGTTTAGCAATGCTCCAATGTGCTTACAGCAAAGGTGACACACCCCTCTCTTGATATCATCTTTATCTCAACGGCACACCTTGGTGTTATAACGCTACACTGTAAGGTGCATCCTTACACCATCGGGGAATCTGTGATTCACTATTACTCCTTTCATTTGCATGGCATTGCCTACTAATTCCTAGCTACCATGCATAACACTGTCACAGCCCCTTAGCAACCCTTGAGCCATGGTGTGGTGTAGCATGCTTGCCATTGACTATTATGGGGAAATCATGATATGTGTTACAGTGCAGTTTTATTCTACATTTTTCTATTTTCCTTGCGATCCCCTTTGCACGCTGCTGCTCTGTGCTTCCACGTCGCAATAGTGCAAATATAAATATTAAATGTTAAGTTTATATTTTGTACATTTTTTTTTTATGCCAATGGCTATATATTAAGCCATTGGCATATATTAACAATATAATACATGTGTTTGGTCGGCTGTCATAACTCCAGTTTTATGTTTGCAGAAATGCAAACCGTTTTTTTACGGTTTACATTTCTGCATGCTTACACTATGCCTGCATCACTTCCTGGATCGCTACATACCTTCATTTGCATGCTACACTGCTGCACATGGGATAATTAGCATACAGGGCCTGGGAGCTGTGCGGGCGTAGCGTACAAAGGTAGTGCACATGGGAACAGCTCGTACCTGGATCGCTCGGCGGCCATATTTGGTGTTGGAATGCCGACACTACGCCTGCACCTGGAGCAAGCTACATGAATCCTGGGGTATATGTATATTCGTAAGACTATGTATACAATCGTAAAGTACTGTTTTTTTCTACACTATGTATAATCTTTAATATATATAATTTGGAGCTTTTCCCCCCGGACCTCCGCTGAAAAATTGACTCTTTGCCCAGATGGATTTTCCTGGTCAACAAATGCAATAAATATTTTAGAATTTCTGTAATGTCAACTGCATCTTTACAATGCTTTGCATGTCGAGGTCCTGGGTTCTTTCCCCCAGCATCTCCACATCAATTGGGTCTGGCATTTAGTGCCTAGGACTAAAGCACTGACTTGTTAATGAGCTGCTTCCTGTGTTACGAGTACAGGGTTTGAATCTTTCCACCTTCATTTGACTACTGTGTAACCTTGACCAAATCACTTAACCAGGCAGTGCTTTGGGGCAATTGGGAATTTGGGCTATGCCCCTTAATGGTCTCCTGGACTAAATGTCCAGTAATTTCCCTATGAACAATGCAGCACAGTACAAAGCAGGTACAACATTCTGTTCTGAATCTGCATTATGACATTTTCCTTTTTACTGATGCACAGATGACTTTGTACATTACACTTTCCTCCTTATGTTGTTATATTGCTAGCTACTCCCTTAATTTGTTAATCAGTGGTATACTAATGCTTCAGCCAAACCATAATCCTTGAGCATGACAAAGCAGTAGTTATTCTCTGGTGCTATGGCTTATAAAATATGCTATTAGTCTTCTTGTTTTTGTTTGCTTGCTTGCTTGCATATTTGTTTAATTCATTTTTAATAATAGATTACACGTAAATAAGTTACACAAGGCAAAATATTACAGATCACAGCAGAAATGTAATCTGAACAAGGCAGCTTGGAGTTTCTATGTGTAGCTGCTGTTTATTTTACTTGTTATAGATTAACATGTCTAGGGATATGTTACTGGACTAATAAAAGTCCAATTTGTGCTTTTGAAAGCAATGTTCATTCTAAGCAGAGTATGATGCTTTATTAATATCATATTGATATGCTACTATTAAGACATTTAACAAACAATATAGCGTCCACAGGTTTTGCCTGTGAATTAAAAATATTTTTGATGTTGTAGCAGTTTTCCTGTAGTTAAAGCTTTCTGTCCAATCTCTCATTTGTCTGTGGAACAGAGTAAAACTACATCTTTTGCATTTATGAATCAACAGCCAACCAGGCTTATCAGTCAGCTGTAGTAACCATGTGTTTAGGGATTTGATGAAATCCCCGGGCTGAAAAGATGTCTTTTATTCATCTTTGCAGCACAGCACATAGCATTAGGAATAGCTTCATAAGGTCATCAGTGTGTACTAGGCTAATGACCACTGGAGCCTTTTTAAGCCTAGCCATGCATCCCAAATCTCTGACAAATTTTGCTACCCTTGGTATGTGTGGTTTGGGAGATGAAACATTTACAAGCATGGGCCAAGAAGATAAACATTGTAGGCTTCCTATGCCCTTTAGAGACACAGATCCCAAATCAGAGATGGATTTCATGTTCCCCATCCAATTGTCTAAGTTACACTTGAATTGGGTTAGGGAGGAGCTTTGTTTTTCATGGATGGGAAGCTTGTTTCAAAGAGGAGGTAGTCCTTGTCATACATGCCTGTCTCTCCACCAGGCCCCGTTTATCACAGACAAGGTTTAAGTCTTTAGAATGGGTAAATCTGATGTTGTTTGTTTTGTGGTTGTGCAGGAGGCCCATCAGGGTGGGATCTGGCAATGACTTCTATGCCAGGCATAGATCTCCCCTCAACAGCCTGTAGGACAAAAAAAAGACATTTTGCTGACTGTCAGGAACCTCTGTACACATTCCAATTGTTGGATATACCTGGTTAGGTAGATATCAAATGTAACATTGTATTCAATGACAGGTCTGATGAATGCCAAATACAATGGAACAATGACCTCCTTAGAATGACATGCCGTACCTTTATTTATAAGTTGCACAACATAGAATGACTTCCTCACTACTGTAGACGTGTGATAGTCAAAGGATAATTACTGTCTGTGTGTGTCCCCACATCCCCGACTACTTGGTCAACTGTTAGGAGTGTGTTGTCAATATGACAATTACCAGAACGTATGACTTCCCAAATTATATTATTATGTATTTCTTGGCATTTAGTCCATGGCTCTTACACCATTTACTTGCGTGTGTCAGCCCTTCCTGGAGAAAATTAGTATTACTGGGGGATTCTATGACTGCTCCTAATTTGTAATTGTCTATAAATTTTGTCAGCCAGAGGCCATTGACATTAGCCTTGACTCCAGAGAAATAGATTCCAAAAAGTAATGGTTCCAGGACTGATTCTTGAGGGTTTCTACTGATGAATGGCCTCTTTGTAGAGGTGGACACCCAATTCTAACCTCCTGGGTCATGTCTGTGAGCCAGCTGGATAACCACCAGGTGACATAAGGGTTTATACCTATCCTCTTGAGTTTGTCAACAATGCCTGAGTGGGGTGTTGTGTCAAATGCCTTGGCCAGATCAGAGTAGGCAGTGTGAACCATTTTACCCTCATTCATTGCTTTGGTGACCTTCTCAAAGAAGTACACCAGGTTAAGCAGGCATGACCTGCCCTTGACAAAACCAAATTGGGTCCAGTGTCTGGATGTTCAAAAATGCAGTTTTACTGATCATTTCCATGATAATTGTTTTCATGGCTTTGCATACGAGACTAGTGGGATTTATAGATCTGTATTTTCAGTGTCTGTAGTTGGCCCACCTTTATTTAGCGGGATGATGGTTGCTGTTTTCCATTCCTGAGGCACAAAGCATGTTTGGAGGTTATGGTTAAATAGTGATACTAGAGGGCCTGATAGGTCATGTTTCATGTTATTTAAAAGTTAACCTGGGATACTACCAGAGCCCTATTCCATAGTGACAATAGGGGGAGTAATATTTGATGGTATTTCCTAACGGAAGGCTAGGGGGGTAAAGATAGAGCTGAATTTGTCTGCCAGTAGGTATGCTATATCTTCTAGCTCACCATAGGTGATTCAGTTAACAATAAGCTTTGCATACAATTGTGTATTGTCTTTGAGGATGTAGATATAGCTAAAGAATGCCTTGTGGTTGTCCTTATCCTGGGAATATTGCTTTTACCATGTATTCTATACTATACCAGTATACTTTTTTCTTTTCTTTTTTTTTCATGTGTTCTACATATCGCTCCAGCTAGCTACTGTGCTCCACCAAGAAAAGATGCCTGAAACCACCATTGCACTAGCACTCAGGATACATGTTGTGCATTTCAGTCATTAGCGCACAGTTTTTTTGCAGTTACTTAATCATGCTACTTGTATGCCTTGGCACATCATTCAGAAACATGTCTGTGCCCATGGCTGTGCACCAGTGTTTGGGAATGTTGCATATTATCAGCTGCAGACTCCAATTCCTCAGTTTCACCTTCGGGTACTACACCTGTGAATTCTCCTGCCCCATGCTATAAAAAAGTATAATGGAATCATCATAACCACAAGAAATTATAGTAACAAACATAACTGATTAAAATGGAATTTATTGTTTATTAACTGTAAATCGTTAGTCTTGATCATAATCACCCAATCAACGTATTAGGTACAAGGAAGAAAAGCCACTGGTGCTGAGCACTGCTCTACCATCACCAAAGGGATACCAAAGTTGAAAGATAAAACAACTGGCTCCAAGAAATGACTATATGACTGGTATTATTCCAGGAGGATTCAGCATGAATCTGTCAGAAATGAGGAGATTAACTGATCCACTGGTTTTACTAGGGATGGGCTGCATCTCTAATTGCATGGTTTTCATTACTGGCTAAAACCTGTGTTGCCCCCCGTAATATCTTTTTAACGTAAAGTTCATATCATGGACATTCCCACTTAGCAATTTCTATTTCACATAACATCAAGGTCGCGCTGCCTAGTTCTAGAAACTTGAAAGGCAAAATTTCTCAGCATAAAGCCTTCCCCTACCTTGAAGATATACATATCTCTGTATTTAAAGAAAAGTGCAGCTGTAACAGTAGATGCTCAAATTTCATAGTGTCTCAGTGGCATATGGGCTCTGAGTATGTACAAACACCTATAGTGGCAGCTTTCAAAAGCTCAGAATCCCCTCCCCTGGCTCTCTGTGATATGGGAATGGCTAAGTCCCTCCATCAGGGGAAGCCCAACCAGTGTACAGAAAGTCAGCTATTCAAGCTTTTAGTGCTAAGTAGGATGAACCAAGAAGGAACAGAAGCAAAAATTGCATGGAACCAACCAATTCACAGCCATAAAACACCAATACAAACAACCAAAGCCAACCAACAACACAGCAAGGTTGGATACCATTGAAGTATATACAAAATAAGGGAGTTGGCGGATGGGTGTTACCACTGACACTGTGAAATTCAGAAATCTACTGTTACAGGTAAGTAAGACTTAAGCAACTGTACTATGTTCATTATTCACACTGCCTCAGTGGCATATGGGTAGATTTCCAAAGCTTACCTTACCTGGGAGGAGGAAGGATAAGGATCCAGGTGCCCCTGAAAAATAGTCCATGCAATGCTTGCTCTGGAACCTGAGAAAGAATCTGGTTTGTAGTGTGTTGTACAGGTATGAAATGAGGACCAAGTTGCTTCTTTTAGAATGCTACTAGAAAGCATTCCTTTCCAACATGCCACCAAAGAGGATAAGGCTCTGCTAGAATGTGACTTATTTTTGCCTGGAATAAATTTACCATGGGAGGAGTAATGAAAAACAATAGCAGAAGACAACTAATGAGCAATCCTTTGCTTTGAAACATGCTGACACTTCTTAGCCCCAGACCAGGAAATAAACAACCGTTCAGCTTTCCAGAATGGCTTACTTTAGCTGACTATGCACACTGAAGGTATGCAAAATCTTCTCTCCCTTGTTTTTAACTTCAAAAAAGAAAACTGGAAGACTGATGGCTTGATTCAGGGTAAATTCAGTAACAACTTTTGGCATGAAAGAAGGATTAGTGCCCATCATGATAGCTTGCAGCTCAGAGACTAGCCTTGCAGATGTCAAAGCAATAAGCAAAACAGTTTGCCAAGTGATGATCCTCAAATCAGCCTGAAATTTAGGTTCAGAAGGAGATCAGGTCAATTTTTCAAGAACAAAGTTGAGATCCCAAGGAGGAAGAATTTGCTTTTCAGGGGGTCTCAAGTGCAACACTCCTTTCATAAACTGTTCGACCAAAAAAGACGAAAGAGGGTAATCCATGAGCAGACAAGTAGAGATGGTCGCAAGATGTACCTTGATAGATGAATAAATAAGCCATTATTGAGAATCTCGCATAAACATTTCAAAACCAGAAGGCTAGACACCATACTGAGCCCCCTGATATTGGTTAGGCTCCACAAAGATAACCTCTTCCACTGGTAAACACAGGATTTTCTAGTTGCTGGTTTTCTTTCCTGTTTCAATACCTGCTGCACATCCTCATGGAACAAAAACCTAAAAGGTATCAAAATAGGAATCATACAGGCTGTCGGTAGCAATTGCTCTAAGCAGGGATGCACCAGTCAACCCTGACACTGTGTGAGCAGATCTAGAGTGTAAGGAAGCTTGTAATAATTGCCTTTGGGCAATTCCATTAAAAAGGAGAACCAACTTTGCCTAGGCCAAAATGGGGTCACCACAATGTTCTTTTGTAATTTTTTCTGAATCTTCAGAAGTGCCTTGGGTATCAGTGGAAAGGATGGAAACAGATAAAGAAACATTCCCATCCAAGAGAATAAGAATGTTTCTGTTCTCCAGGCATGGCTGCGAGAATGTCTCACACTGAATTTGTCCAACTGTCTGTTTTGAAAGGAGGCAAACACATCTAGCTGAAGTTTTTCCCATATCTAGATCAAATCTAGACAGAGCTCTGTCTTGAGTTTTCACTTGTGAGGGCCCATTTGGAATCTGCTTAGCTTGTCTGCCATTATGTTTTGCTCTGTCAGGATGTATGAGGCATGAAGCATCACAGAATGCTGTAAGACTAGCTCCCAGGCCCTTTTTGCCAACCGGTAAAGAGTACAACAGCCTGTGCCCCCTTGTTTGCTCAGGAACCACAAGACTGTGGTGTTGTTTCTGAATAATAAAAGGGGACCTGGAGGGAACTTTTAAGGTCTGAACCCCTGCTAATATTTCTTTGATGTTCATGTGCTTTGTGGCATCCGAAGGACCCCATTCACTTTGCACTTGAATTCCCCTGTAAATACTTGTTGTGAAAAATCTGGAGTCCATCTGGACTAACTGAAATGGGGTCTGGAGGGAAAAGTGTCGGTCTCAATTGAGATACATCTGATACTTCCCCCAATGTAAGCCTCATTTCACAAAATCTAGCACTGGTGCCAGGAACTCCAAGATAAGAAGTTGTTGGGTCCAACAAGTACCACTGAATCTTTCTCGTGGAGTCTGTTCCGTGGGATCATGAGGATCATTGATCCTATAAGGCCTAGAATTTTAAGAAGTTCTGTTGCAAAGGCAGCTTCTTAAAGAGTGAAATCCCTGAAAATGCTCTGAACAGTCAGGACTATGTCTTGTAGCAAAAAGGCCATACTTTTTTTCTGTGTCCATCATGCACCCAGGAAAACAATTATTTTGTGACTGAGAGAAAGGACAATCGTAGGTTCAACTTGAAATTGGGAACAATTGGCATGGGATGATAAAAATCATTCAGATGTAAATTAATCATAAAACAGTTGTTCAGAGGAAAGGGTCGAACCATCTGCAAGATGAGTATTTTGAATACGAGTACTTTCAGAAAAGTATTTAGGTGAGCCAAATTCGAACACTAGTCTACACGTTAATTCCTTTTTGTGTACCAAAAAGATTCTAGTGTAAAATCCTTTTCCTTTTTTGTACTGCAGGAACTGGTTCTATAAACCCTGCTTGCAACTTGTGAAGGAGTACTGGAGAAAACAGATGTGCCTGGTCTGGTCTGGAGGGTGCAGAGGGCTTTTCCTGAAGGGAGGAAAGTTTTCAGCCCACTGACAAGAGTATCCTCAATGAATTATATTCAGCACCCACTTGTCTTGGACTATTTTCAGCCAGGCTGCTGGGTTAAGCTAAAGCCCGGGGAGAGGTGAACAGGGATGAGGGACAAGAAGTAGGGACTGAAAGCCCTGAATTTATTTTTTTATTTTTATTTAACATTTGTTGACCGGGAATGTCCGACTAGGTTCCACAGAGCCTGTTTTCAGCGGAGGCCCGGGGAGAAATGCTCCAGAATCTTGGCATAGTCATTATTTAGCAGAGGAAATATATATTTTTGGTAAAGGGACTCTTTTTATTTAACAGAAAAGCTCCATAACTGCTTAAAAGCAGTATTAAGCATACAAGCAGCACAGTAGTAAGTTAGAATTCCCAGAGAAATTAACAGCAGTAGTGCATAGCAAGTATATTAAAATAAAAAGTTAACACACCTACATTACTACCATTTTTAATAAAAGAGAAAGAAAACAAAAGTATATAATAATAAAGAGAAAGGGAAGACCCCAAAAGGATCTTATAGGTTCATAGGTGTGTACTGGGATAATGGCTCTGGAACCTTTACAAGCCTAGCCCATAGAAGTGCCCTGGCATCGTACTGCCTGACATTAGTTCCCAGTGCCTCTATCAAGTAGATCCACTGGAGTGATCCCCAGGGTGAAATTTCTATTTCACATCCACTCATCAAGATTACTCTTGAAGAGGGCCATTGAGGTGCTTGCTTGACATGTATGGGAAGTCTATTCCAGAGCATGGGCAGTCTCTGGGTTATAAACCTGTCCCTCCAGCATGTTCTGTTGATTGTGGTAATGAGGTTGAGGTCTCTGGAGCGTGTGGTGGGACTGGGATTTCTTTAGATGTGGCGTTTCTAACAGAGCTGGGTCAGACATAGCGTAAGTCAAGCAGAGATCGCCTCTTAGTAGATGATATGAGACAGAGAAAAGCAGGAGTTTTTTGAGTCTGTCTGTGCAGGACATGTGTTTAAGGCAAAGGATCCTCTTTGTGAGGTACTTTTGTGGCCTTTCCAGCTGTTGCATGTGTTTAGTGAGATACATGACAAATGTGCCATTATACTCGATGATTGGCCTAATGAGGGAAGAGTAGAGAGAGATGATGACCTCTTTCTTCCTGGATGCAAAACCCTTGGTAATGAGATTTGCCACACAGAAGGACTTTCTGACCACAGTGGCAATGTGGTGGTCGGAGAGGTTGCTGTCAACCTGTGTCCCCAGAGCTCTTATAATGCCTTCAGTGGTCCGTGGATTCCCGTCGATGTGGTAATTAGTGGGAACTGAGTTTTTCATAAACGGGATGACGACACATTTTTTTGCATTAAGCTTAAGGTCATGATTTTAACACCAACCATTGATCTCAGTGAGGCCTTTCTGTAGGATGTCTATATTACTTGGGGAGTTTATAATGGCTCCCAGCTTGCAGTTGTCTGTGCACTTAGTCAGCCAGAGGCCCTCTGTGTTGGCCTGGACGTCTATGAAGTAGATGCCAAAAAGGGGAGGACCCAGAAACGACCCCGTGGGACTCCACTTGTGACTGGTCAACAGTCTGACTTGGAGTCTCTGTGGGTTCTATCTGTGAGGCAATTTGCAACCCACCTAGTAATATAGGGGTCTATGCCTAGTTTGGTGTGTTTATCAATAATTCCTGAGTGGTGAATGGTATCAAAGGCCTTGGCCAGGTCGAGTTAGGCTGTATGAACTGCCTTGCCCTCATCCACAGCTCTGGTAACTGACTCAAAGAAGTCAATCAGGTTGAGTAGGCATGATCTACCTTTCACAAAACCAAATTGAATGGGATCTAGAGTTTGGAGATTCCCTATATCCTTGTTAATTAGGTCCATGATGATGCAACTCCATAGTCTTACATATCAGACTCATCAGGCTAATGGGGTGATAATTCCCAGGGTCTGTAGTTGCTCCCCCTTTATGGAGAGGGATGACTGTAGCAGTACGCCATTCGGTAGGGACAAAGCCTGAGGTAAGGCCGTGATTGAACAGGGCACACAGATGTGGTGCCAGTTCACTTTGTAGTTCATATAGAACACATCCAGGGATATGGTCGGGTCCCATGGATGCTGTAGTCTTGGCCTTGGACAATGCAGCTTTAACCTGTGCTGCAGTAATGCTGGGTGCCTGGCATTCCTCCGGTATTGTGATTGGTCCTTTGGGGGGGGGGGGGTAAAGTTGGCACTGAATCTGTTGGATAGTATGCTGGCAATATCTCTTGGCTTAGTATAGGGGGTACCATTGTGCAGTAACTCAGAGCAAACCTAGGTATTGCCGTGGAGATTCTTGATATAACTATAGAAGGCTTTGTGGTTGTTTTTAGTGTCTGCCACAATTCTGCCTTCATAGCTGGCTTTAGAGGTTTTCAGAAGGGATCTCAACTTTTTGTTGAGGCTAATAAGGGAGTTTTTCCAGTCTTGGACTTCACCTTTTTCTGCAACAGTTTCTTCCTTCTGTTGTAGAGTTTATTAATGGCAGGGGACCACCAGATTGGCTTCCATTTTTTGGAGGAGAGTGTCTTGATTCTGTTGGGTATGGCTAGCTCCATGGATTTATGTACATGTTCGTACAGTGCATTGGTGTATGATTCTGCCGTCATGCATCTATTTTCCATTGACATGGGTGCCGTGAAGTTAGCTGCCTGTTTTTAGGAGCACAAATTCAGATTTGGAGAAGTTTTTCATGGTAGTTACCTTTGTGGGGGGTGTGGGTGAGATGTGGATTTCCATGGTGATTAGTCTGTGGTCAGATCTAACCAGAGAGGAATTGACTATTGGTGTAGAGCAACAGTTGTCCATGTTAGTAATAACCAAGTCAAGGATGTTGCTTCCTCTAGTGGGGGTAAGAATGAGTTGGTCCAGGGCATTGGAACTGATGAATTCCAAGAGTCATTGGGCCAGTGTATTGGTGCATGAGTAGTTTTCCCAGCTGATGGAGGGTAGTTGAAGTCACCTAGTATGAGAGTGTTGGGTTGAACCCTAACAGTTTACAGGGTGCTTAGGGATGTGGAGTGAGAGTTTTGGGACATGGTTGGGCACCTATAGCAGGCTATGACCTGAATTGCCATCTTACCCAATGTTAGTTGTACCTGAAGTATCTCAGATGCATTATGCTGGGCTACTAGTCTGGAGGTGTGCATGTCCTTTATGAATATGGAGACACCACAACCTTTGGAGCTTCAGTCCATGTTCTGGGGCCAAAAGTTGTGGAATGAGGTATAGCCTAGAAGTACAGGGGTTCTTTCTGCTGCTTTAAACCAGGTCTCTGTTACAGCACAAATGCCGATGTTCTCCATTTTGAGGAGTGATTCGAGCAAGTGTATCTTTAGATTTAGATTTCCAGCGTTGAGCAGCATGACCCTCAAATTGCATTTATTTACAGCTGTTATGGTGGTAATTTGGTCTTTGAACATCACCTAAAAAAAGGCACTATAGGGGTGGCAAGAGCCTTAGCCAGTATCTGGAAACCCAGGGGTGAAAGATGCAGGCCGTTTCTGGCAAAGCACTGAGGTCTGTCAATCATGTCATCCCAAGCAGACAGATACTGGATCCCCTTAGAATGACATCAGAAACTTAGCCAATTGTTGAAGTCAATCATTTTCTGGTTGTACTGTGGTACCATTCTGGGGAATGGTAGGATGCTGCTCAGGGCTAGGCTCATACCTGCCTGGGCCACATAATCCGAGAGCTCCTCCATGTCTCTTTTCATGTAGTCCAGGGAGATGTGTCTCAGGTCATTTACACCCACATGGACAGTGACGGAGTTATACATGTACTTGTTGTGGAGTGACCTGAGTGCGTGTGTTATGTGTTGGATTCTGGCACTTGATAGACAGCTGACTGTTACCTTCTCCTTATTCAACCTATTGAGTAGGACATCAGTGTGCCTTACTATCGAGCCACCTATGATTAGTGTATTGGACAAGCTGTTTTGCCTCAGGAGCTTAGGTTGAGGGACACACTCTGTAGGTGAGCTATGTGTCTTGTGGTTTGTGCTGTGTTGTGGTGGTCAACTGCGTTTCTGTCTTGGAGGTCTCTGCTGTTTGGGTAGATTTCTATTGACAGCCTCCATGAAGGTGGGTGTAAGGTTTGTGCTTTTATTTGAGTCTAGAAGCTGTTATCCACTAACACAGGCTGCTGAGGAGGCTCAAATGTGAGAGACCTAAAGCTGGCATAAAAGACTGAATCAATGACTTTCTGTCTCAGGGGTTAGGCTTCCCTAAAGGGAAGGGCTTAGCCAATCCCTTCTCACAGAGGGTCAGAGGACAGGATTCTGGGCTCTGGAAAGCTGCCAGTATAGGGGTTTGTGCACTCACAGATCCTATATGTCACTGAGGAAGTGTGACTGATGAACATCTTGGTTTAAATGTAAAGACAGCACTTTATCCTTGCCGGCTTGGCATCTAACATGCATTCAGGTCCACAGGGAGTAGCAGGAGCATAGCCGTTTTTGTTAGGGAAATTATTTTTTCAGAACAAATCATGCATGATTCCATGCAGGATCTTGTTGAGATCCAGGTGACACTTAATAAAATTGCTAGCCATAACATTGTTAAGTACAGGTCTCTTCTGTGTCCCCCACTGATCACGTGGATTATCTAAACCAGATTGAAATGTTCTCCACCAAACAGAATGCACTAATTATATGTGACTTTAACTAACCCACTATAACCTAGCCTTTACAACTAACAACACATCCACTCAAAGGTTTCTCAAATTCAGATTCAAATCAGTGGTTAGGCACAATTACAATAAAATTATAAAACAATATCATATAACTATCGACTATATGCTACCAAAAAGGAAGCATGAAACAAATAAAATCAGTGTAAGACTGAAGGTGAAAAGCGATCCTAATTCCTGGTAAGTTAAGAAATCTTTTAAAACAATCCACTAGGGGTAATGATCTTCTTGACCGTGTCCTTACTAGCTTCTTCCCTTCCTGTACTAGTCCTAAGATCACTACCTCCTTAGTAAAACACATTCGTTACAATTTCAGTCATAAATAACTTCATACCCCCAAGCCAAGCTGACAAGATATTTCCCCAACTACCAACCATCCCCCAAAATCACTATATCCATACTATCAAAAATACTATCTTTATAGGACCTCATAATATCTCTCTGTCAATGTCTACTTGTAAGTCAAGTACCCCTTAGCCAACCCCCTCTTAAACTCTTAATTTGTCTCACTTAAGTCTCTCCATGTGATTATGTCCCTGGGATGTAAACAACACCCATACTGGCCCCTATATACAAACATGGCCCCAAGACAGACCTCAGAAACTATAAGCCTGTTAGCATCACAAGTGTCATCTATAATGTTATTGAGTGAATAACTGCCAAGCTAATAAACATTGACATATATGTAAACCCTAGACCCAAGCCAATCTGGATTTCTGGAAGCTAAGTCATGCCTTCTAAATCTATTAACTTCTTCAAAGGGGTAACTAAAACCCTGGATGAGGGGCCTGATACTACATATCTTGACCTTATCAAGGCCTTTCACACCATCCCTAATGCTAGTATTAAAGATAAATACTCCCAAATGCTAGCATCATACACTTTTCAAACTTAACATAAACCCATATGAAGGCTGTTGGACACCCAAATAGCTCTCCAGCAGAAGCTACACTATTCAGGCAGGGGATACCTTCTCTAGTTAGAGGTGTGTCACTAACAGGGTTCCACAGGGCTCTATCCTGGACCCCTTAACTAACTTTGCTGGTGACTACAAACTGGGTGCAATTGTCAAATTTGCCTCAAACACTTAGAAGCTACAGCAGAACCTGGACAAGACCAATGCCTAGGATTGTAGGTCATGGGGAAATGTCTGGTTGGGTTGGGGGCATGAAGTTATTTATGACTGAAATTGTCTGTAAGGATTTTATTGATAACTATGGGATCACAGTGGAAGTCTCCATTGGATATATGTTCTGTACAGTAATGAGCAACATTTTTGAGTATGGAACTTCAAGCTCCTCATAAATTATAGTTAACTTTTGGAAATACATTACCCCTTACTCTTATTACAATGCTAGTACTCCTTTCAAAACAGATACAGTTATCAGAGACATGGGTGCCTATGTTGATAACCTTTCTTTGGAACACCATGTCTGAGTTGTCCTTATGTAGTCCTTCTACATTGCTCAGCTGATACATCTCTCTAGGTCCCATGCAGCTTTGGTCCCCTTACATTCTCTCATTATTAGAGCTATCATTGAATACAATTCTCCTTTTGAAATGCACTTCGTATAGCATCTTGACTTACTTGAAAGACACCAAAGGCTTTTAGGCAAGAACATTTCTGGATTATACAGTCTAAAGTGCAACGAAAGACTAAAATCTTTGTTTTATTTATTAATTTCTGAATTTGTTAATAAAGTAGAGCACTAATCAAAATAGGGGATTTTCAGGTTCAGCTAGGGTATACATTAATGCACACAAAAAATAAAAATGATAAGGAATACATTTAGGGAGAGAAGTATATGCATAAATTGTGAAGACGAATAAATGTGATTTTGGAAATTAGATGAGCAAGTTACATTATTGAAGAATACATTGTATAGCAGCACTGACATTTAACAGAGGAAGATTTGAAAATCATTGGTCAATGACATGCACATTCTCTACTCTGTCTTATATAGACTCGCTGACAGGGATCTCTCTTTAGTCTACTGAGCACTAAAATCTCCTATCTTTGTTTTCCTTCTCCACCTTCACAGAACCAATGATCTGTCTAACAATACCTGCTGGCATTACACTCATAACCTAGTATATTCCCTGCCTTAAAATAAACTCCTGAACATCAAACGAAGTAACACTCTACCTAGCTTCAAAATTAGACCTGATGATTGAATGGGGACTGTGCACTCTTTTTTGGCATATGTGAAAATAATCATCTTACCAGGAGTAATATATGCTCACTACTAAAGGATGTCACAGCTAAGCTTCTTGAAGCCCCTTCAGCCTTAAACCTAATATGAACCTATGAATCCCTCTAATGAAACTGATGTGTCCTGACTCTTGTTTAACATTATTTATAAATTAAGAGATATATGAACAACAAAATGCAGGATTATCTTCTGGATAGTTTTTTATCATTAGGACATAACTGACAGGATAATATTCTAATGACACTCCAGAAGAATTAAAGAGTGAAATATTTACTCCAACCTATATTGTTTCACACAAGCACAGCAATTTCTGTCTGAAACCTGAATTATGGGGCAGCCTCTGATGCATTTCTTTTGACATCATTCATAATAAGATACCTCATTAATAAAGATTTTTTTAATTAAGAGTTAGCTTACTTTATTATGAATGACTAGAACGATAAAGAAACAGTTGCCCATAATGCCTTTCTCTCCACTGCACTGAGATCCCGGAGTTAGTGTATATAGTTGGGGGGTGTAGGGGACACAGCCCCCTAGATTGGGGGTATGGGGGGTAGCCCCCCACTTAGGTGGGTTTTACTTACCTCGGAGTGAGTTTCATTTACATTTGGGCAAGTGCTTACTTAGCCTGGAAAAAAGTTGATGTCAGGGTTTTTCATATTTTGGTCCTGGGCATATGACCATCGGTCATATGTGTGTCAGGATTTCAAAGTAGATGTGTGTGTGTGTGTGTGTGTGTGTGTGTGTGTGTGTGTGTGTGTGTGTATGTATATGTGTATATATATATATATATATATATATATATATATATATATATATATAAACTGATTTATTTTATGAGCAATAGCTTTGTAGTTTACCTTTCCCAGTATAAAAACTATGTCTGAAGAAGAGATACATGCTGGTTATTAACAAATAAGCTGGGGAATCTAAAATAAGTGATAGTAGATATTCAGTAAGCCCATCTTCTGAAAATAAAGCAAATTAATTTTGCAGCAGTTCCTGAACAGGTATAACCCATTTAAGTCTAGTAAGACAAATCCCAGCACTTTAAAGGCATATAGAGTCCAGACAGGATAATGAGCCCCTAAAGCTATCATTTTCATGTTCATATTTTCTGATGTTCCTACTGTAACAATTTATGGTTTCTGTAGTGATCATTGTTGCTATACAATTCATTACTTAGCAGATTTATCTGTAGGTGTCTGTCTGTACTTCTGGCTAGACTTGCACAGCTTTTGGATCACCTCAGAGTGAAAATATTCTGAGAATATCATCATAATGTTAATCTATAAATAGGAGTGCTGTCTGCGCAATCTCCAGTTCTATTTGCCACAAGAAGCATATAGCTCTTTCATTCAAACGTCAGTCAGTTACTTCCTGGCTACCTCAAAGAGTGATTAGTACCCAGTTTGGGTATTTTTTCCATTATTTATAAAACTTATTTTGCTTTTATATATATTATTTGATGTTTAGCTTGAAGTTCTGGGGAAAAGATCCCCAAAACATGGGTCTGTGAAAGGCAAAACATTACCATTTATATTGCCTCTTTTCTTTATGTAAAGACCACAATGTCACCACTTGTGAGCACTGTAAGACTGCAGATAAAAATACCTTGTCCACTCTGTTCAAAATCTCAGGGCTTTCTTAAAAAGAATATTGGATTTTCAATTTGTAAAATAATCACAATATTTACAGTCAGAGATTTGTGAACACAATAAATGAAAAAAATTCAACTAAACCTCACACACAAAAGAAAAAAAAACTATTTACAGGAGTATCCATTAACCATCAAGTCATTAAAGTTATTAAACATTACATTAAATCTGAAATGCAATTATTTTTGCTTGTCAAGCAGATCTCTAAGTTTTGTCCATGCATTGTAGCAAGAGGTAATCCTTGTTGTTCTTGACTTAATTGTAATGATTTCCAGGTGACAGACTTCAGTTACAATATTTATAAATTCTTCGAAGGAGGTTGTAGATTTGTTCTTTCAATTCTGAGTTAAAACCATTTTCTCTATAGATAATATAGACCACAAAATGCGATATTTCATTTTTAACACATATAGGAATTGAGTGTTAAAAAGGATTAGTGATGTAGATAAAACAAATTTATCTCCAAAAAAAGCATTTAAAGAGATTAATGTTATTTCAATAAGGTGTTAAGACAGTACAGTAAAAAAAAAAAAAACTTGTTCCCAATCCACTGTAAATTCCTGTTTACATCTCCAACAAACTTGTTTCTGCTTGAACATTAATTCAGTTTTATGTGGTGAAGAAAGATCTATGCAAAAAATTCCAGGTAAAGAGATTCCATCTAAGAGACAAAGTTCTGTATCTAGAAGACATTACAATTAATTTCTTATCTTCTTCACTCAAAGGTCTATTATTAATTTGGGTAAAGTAGTTCAAATAATTGTCATTGCAACTTTTTGTTTCTCTCCTCACAACTCTATATAATTTGAATAGGAGACCCTGCCCCAATGTGTTTTGTTGCATTAAGAATATTAGATATTAAATTAATTTTGGGATATGATCTATTATCCTTGTTTGCATTAATTTAATTTCCCCTTCTACATGTCTGCAGGATTATACATCTAGCCATGTCTTTATCTAAATTATATTTGTTCTTAATATAATCAGAAGAATATAGCTTTTCATCTCTCATTAACTAAAACAAGTATAGCAGATTTTTCTCTTTAAATGTGATCATTATTTCTAACTTTGAGGTGGCACTGTTATTTGAAGTATATGCCACAGAAAATATAAGGAAGATCCATGCTTTATATGCCAGGTTTCTATATATAATATTTTTAAAAGTGTTTAGTATAGTAGAAAGTAGTAGAGTAGACTCACTTGTTTGGTAACTTTTTCCTATAAGGTAATCCTTTAATAACCAATGTACACCATTATTTAGTATGAGATAATTATTAGATTATCTATTATGTATTGAGTTTATAAAAAAAATTCCTAAAAAATTCTTTCCATCTAGCTGTGTGTTATTAATTCAAAGATATATTGTTTTTATAATTGGTGATAATGAATATAATTCTAAATCTGGTAGCCCTATCCCTCCAGCTGCCCAGTCTCTCATATGATGGCTTAAAGCAATTCTTGGTTTATGGGATTACCAGAGGAATCTCAAAATTAAAGTGCTAAATTCTTTAAAACAACTTTCTGTGGGGGGGGGGGTAATGTTATCGACTGTATAATATAAAGATTTTTGGTAAGGTAATCTTTTTGATTATAGATAACCTCTCTTCCACCATGAAGAAAATTTTATTCCATTTGTCTATTAGATTTTTTTATATTATTTATACTTTTTGTATAATTATAATTTATTATATTTTTAATGTTATCTGTTATAATTATTCCTAAATAATTTATTTTCTTCTCTTTAACAGTATATTTAATTGATTCATTTTTGATTCTATTCTTATTTGTATTTATAGGTAGGATTTTTGCTTTGTAATTGTTAAATGTTAAACCATATATTTTTTTAAATAAATCCATTGCTAAGAAAAATGCAGATAGAGAATTATCATTGTAATTTTAAGGACGACATTGTGATTCTATTATTAAATGCTCAACTTCTCTCTCCTTTTTCTCCTAGTCACAGTTCCTGCTATGAAAAAACAACAATACGGCATTTAAAATATTTTAAATTGACTGTTTCTCTCCACTAGAACAGTACCTTACCATACTGCGGTGGTTTCACTTTCAAATTTTTTTTATCCCACCCTGGAAAAGCTTGCTGCAGTCTCCAATTCATTGATGTCATCAAGGTCAATGAATAAAGGTAATTTTCTGGCCAATTCTCTCCCCAAACTGACACCACCACAACCATCCTAAAAACCCATCCATGTTGCGATGTTACAGCTCCCTAGTCCTTCCCCTACCCATACAGAAAGCAAAGACTAGAACAAGGAAACAGTACATGACTCAAGTCTCCTGCTGTGAGCTATCAATCACAGCAGGTAACAACTCAAATTACCCTTAGCACTTTGACAGCTAGGGAAGTTAGGTGTGAAGAGGGATGGGAGATGAGTCAAAGTAGTACAATTCAGGTTTCACAAGACTGCAATTTATCCATTCTAAAAAGAAGCAGCAGTAAAAAGCACTTTGAAAGCCTGTTCTGTAGCATTTACACTGTTCGTGTTTTAAGTAGTCATCAAATGGCATGAAATGTTACTTAAAACTGACTGAAAGATAGCAGTGTAAGCACATAAAATCAATGCAGTGAGAGGAGCTTTAGGAAGAAAGAGGCATGTGCAATGTAATTTTTTACAGATAAGCACTGCATTGTGGGATACCTAAAGGCAGACTAAACAATCAGGATCACTTCAAAATGCTAGACCCCATGTGGTCAGACTCATAAATTACATATAAAATATGTAAAAACCTGTAAATTGTCCCTGAGTGGTGTTAAAATGTAGGAAATACCAAACCATGATGAATAAAAAACTTTTCTTTTGAGTCTGTGGCTGCAGTTCTCCTTTAATGTCAGTAGGATGTCATCAGCAAACAGTTACATTTTAGAGTTTAAATTCTCATTTATTTTAATACTTTTTATATCTATATTTGATCTGAGAAAAATAGCAAATGGTTCAGTAATTAGGGTAAAAATCATAGGTGAAAAAGAACATCCTTATTTGGTTCCTTTCAAAATTTGTATAGAATCATAAGTAACAGTACCTATTTTAACATATGCAAAAATCATTATAAAAGAAGAATAAGAAAGATATGTGAAGTTACTTGAGAAATTATATTCTTCTAAAACCAAGAAGAGATATTTCAAGTTTACCAATTCAAAAGCACTATTAATATCAAGACTCAATAATGTTAAGTTCTCTTCTGTTTTATTTGCATAGTCAATCACTGTGATTATTCTTTTAATATTATCATAAGTATTTCTATTTAGGATAAAGCCAGTTTGATCTATGTCAATCATGGAGGGTAGAACATATTTTAATCTGTTTGCATGAATTGCCATGAACAATTTATAATCTACATTTAAAAGTGAAATCAGCCTGTATGAAGAGTATTCAGTAGTATATTTGTCAGTTTTTAAAATTGGAGAGATACAGGTATATTTCCAGGAACTTTAGCTAGGGCTTCTTTGGGTAACAGCTTATACATTCAGATATAATCCCATCATTACCTGCTGCTTTATTAGGTTTCAGTTTAGAAGTTTGAGTTAGAAATTTAGACATAGAGATCGGGTTGTCAATTAATTTAATTTGGTCATCAGATAGTTTAGTTTTTATATATTTTTAATAAATATTTTAATTATTTCTTCTGGATCTATTAATATATTATTTTATTGGTTTTATTATAATGTGACTAGACTTACTAAGTAATTTTATTTTTGTGGCTAAATTGTGCATAGATTTTGGGTTAATAGACAAGTTAATCATCTTAAACTTTTCAAGGTTGATTTTAGTTTTATGGTTTAAGATTTCCAAGTATTTTTTAGCTTATTAATTTCTTCTGTATTATTATTATTATTTTTGTCTTATTTTCTAATTTTAACTTATAAACGTTTTCTTGTATTTCATGTAATTCTTTGTCTCATTGTTTTTTTTTTATTGGACTACCGATTAGTGACTCTACCAAAAAGGAGTCTATATTACTTCACCAAAGTCACTCTTCAGCGAACACCCATTCATCGACCAGTATTCAGCGAAAATCATTTCTGCGATTCACTGAACACTCCCAGGGCAAGGAAATACTTGCCTCGCAGCTCAAAGGTAATTGCATTGTGATCTGAAAGTGAAGAGGTTACTATTTTGACTTTGTCTAGTGTACGAGTCAGGTCATTAGAGACATAAACTCTGTCATTTCTGGATTGCATTCCGTGTCTATGGGAATAATGGGTAGAAAAATAATAAATTAGATTCTGAAAATTCATTTATGTCTCTAAGATGAAACAATTCGGGAAATTTTAATAATGCCTTCGCAGATGCCTATAGACTCTTTTTTCCTATTGTGTTAGTATCACTTGGTGACAATATACAATTAAAGTCTTCTGCTAGAATGATACTCCCTTTCGAGTCTTGAATTACTTGCTCTAGGTGTTGGTCAACTGTTTTAATTCCTATTCCAGGAATTTTATACAAGAGTTAATATTCTCTTATTATACTGTATAGTTACAGTATAAAGCATATCTTTATCATCTAGATATGTTTCTATAACCGTAAGCATAGGCAGTGAATTTCTCCATAATACAGCAACCCCCCCCTTCTTCCTTCTGTTGTAGAGTTTATTAATGGCAGGGGACCACCAGATTGGCTTCCATTTTCTGGAGGAGAGTGTCTTGATTCTGTTGGGTATGGCTAGCTCCATGGATTTATGTACATGTTCGTACAGTGCATTCGTGTATGATTCTGCGTCATGCATCTATTTTCCATTGACATGGGTGCCGTGAAGTTAGCTGCCTGTTTTTAGGAGCACAAATTCAGATTTGGAGAAGTTTTTCATGGTAGTTACCTTTGCGGGGGGTGTGGGTGAGATGTGGATTTCCATGGTGATTAGTCTGTGGTCAGATCTAACCAGAGAGGAATTGACTATTGGTGTAGAGCAACAGTTGTCCATGTTAGTAATAACCAAGTCAAGGATGTTGCTTCCTCTAGTGGGGGTAAGAATGAGTTGGTCCAGGGCATTGGAACTGATGAATTCCAAGAGTCATTGGGCCAGTGTATTGGTGCATGAGTAGTTTTCCCAGCTGATGGAGGGGTAGTTGAAGTCACCTAGTATGAGAGTGTTGGGTTGAACCCTAACAGTTTACAGGGTGCTTAGGGATGTGGAGTGAGAGTTTTGGGACATGGTTGGGCACCTATAGCAGGCTATGACCTGAATTGCCATCTTACCCAATGTTAGTTGTACCTGAAGTATCTCAGATGCATTATGCTGGGCTACTAGTCTGGAGGTGTGCATGTCCTTTATGAATATGGAGACACCACAACCTTTGGAGCTTCAGTCCATGTTCTGGGGCCAAAAGTTGTGGAATGAGGTATAGCCTAGAAGTACAGGGGTTCTTTCTGCTGCTTTAAACCAGGTCTCTGTTACAGCACAAATGCCAATGTTCTCCATTTTGAGGAGTGATTCGAGCAAGTGTATCTTTAGATTTAGATTTCCAGCGTTGAGCAGCATGACCCTCAAATTGCATTTATTTACAGCTGTTATGGTGGTAATTTGGTCTTTGAACATCACCTAAAAAAAGGCACTATAGGGGTGGCAAGAGCCTTAGCCAGTATCTGGAAACCCAGGGTGAAAGATGCAGGCCGTTTCTGGCAAAGCACTGAGGTCTGTCAATCATGTCATCCCAAGCAGACAGATACTGGATCCCCTTAGAATGACATCAGAAACTTAGCCAATTGTTGAAGTCAATCATTTTCTGGTTGTACTGTGGTACCATTCTGGGGAATGGTAGGATGCTGCTCAGGGCTAGGCTCATACCTGCCTGGGCCACATAATCCGAGAGCTCCTCCATGTCTCTTTTCATGTAGTCCAGGGAGATGTGTCTCAGGTCATTTACACCCACATGGACAGTGACGGAGTTATACATGTACTTGTTGTGGAGTGACCTGAGTGCGTGTGTTATGTGTCGGATTCTGGCACTTGATAGACAGCTGACTGTTACCTTCTCCTTATTCAACCTATTGAGTAGGACATCAGTGTGCCTTACTATCGAGCCACCTATGATTAGTGTATTGGACAAGCTGTTTTGCCTCAGGAGCTTAGGTTGAGGGACACACTCTGTAGGTGAGCTATGTGTCTTGTGGTTTGTGCTGTGTTGTGGTGGTCAACTGCGTTTCTGTCTTGGAGGTCTCTGCTGTTTGGGTAGATTTCTATTGACAGCCTCCATGAAGGTGGGTGTAAGGTTTGTGCTTTTATTTGAGTCTAGAAGCTGTTATCCACTAACACAGGCTGCTGAGGAGGCTCAATTGTGAGAGACCTAAAGCTGGCATAAAAGACTGAATCAATGACTTTCTGTCTCAGGGGTTAGGCTTCCCTAAAGGGAAGGGCTTAGCCAATCCCTTCTCACAGAGGGTCAGAGGACAGGATTCTGGGCTCTGGAAAGCTGCCAGTATAGGGGTTTGTGCACTCACAGATCCTATATGTCACTGAGGAAGTGTGACTGATGAACATCTTGGTTTAAATGTAAAGACAGCACTTTATCCTTGCCGGCTTGGCATCTAACATGCATTCAGGTCCACAGGGAGTAGCAGGAGCATAGCCGTTTTTGTTAGGGAAATTATTTTTTCAGAACAAATCATGCATGATTCCATGCAGGATCTTGTTGAGATCCAGGTGACACTTAATAAAATTGCTAGCCATAACATTGTTAAGTACAGGTCTCTTCTGTGTCCCCCACTGATCACGTGGATTATCTAAACCAGATTGAAATGTTCTCCACCAAACAGAATGCACTAATTATATGTGACTTTAACTAACCCACTATAACCTAGCCTTTACAACTAACAACACATCCACTCAAAGGTTTCTCAAATTCAGATTCAAATCAGTGGTTAGGCACAATTACAATAAAATTATAAAACAATATCATATAACTATCGACTATATGCTACCAAAAAGGAAGCATGAAACAAATAAAATCAGTGTAAGACTGAAGGTGAATAGCGATCCTAATTCCTGGTAAGTTAAGAAATCTTTTAAAACAATCCACTAGGGGTAATGATCTTCTTGACTGTGTCCTTACCAGCTTCTTTCCTTCCTGTACTAGTCCTAAGATCACTACCTCCTTAGTAAAACACATTCGTTACAATTTCAGTCATAAATAACTTCATACCCCCAAGCCAAGCTGACAAGATATTTCCCCAACTACCAACCATCCCCCAAAATCACTATATCCATACTATCAAAAATACTATCTTTATAGGACCTCATAATATCTCTCTGTCAATGTCTACTAGTAAGTCAAGTACCCCTTAGCCAACCCCCTCTTAAACTCTTAATTTGTCTCACTTAAGTCTCTCCATGTGATTATGTCCCTGGGATGTAAACAACACCCATACTGGCCCCTATATACAAACATGGCCCCAAGACAGACCTCAGAAACTATAAGCCTGTTAGCATCACAAGTGTCATCTATAATGTTATTGAGTGAATAACTGCCAAGCTAATAAACATTGACATATATGTAAACCCTAGACCCAAGCCAATCTGGATTTCTGGAAGCTAAGTCATGCCTTCTAAATCTATTAACTTCTTCAAAGGGGTAACTAAAACCCTGGATGAGGGGCCTGATACTACATATCTTGACCTTATCAAGGCCTTTCACACCATCCCTAATGCTAGTATTAAAGATAAATACTCCCAAATGCTAGCATCATACACTTTTCAAACTTAACATAAACCCATATGAAGGCTGCTGGACACCCAAATAGCTCTCCAGCAGAAGCTACACTATTCAGGCAGGGGATACCTTCTCTAGTTAGAGGTGTGTCACTAACAGGGTTCCACAGGGCTCTATCCTGGACCCCTTAACTAACTTTGCTGGTGACTACAAACTGGGTGCAATTGTCAAATTTGCCTCAAACACTTAGAAGCTACAGCAGAACCTGGACAAGACCAATGCCTAGGATTGTAGGTCATGGGGAAATGTCTGGTTGGGTTGGGGGCATGAAGTTATTTATGACTGAAATTGTCTGTAAGGATTTTATTGATAACTATGGGATCACAGTGGAAGTCTCCATTGGATATATGTTCTGTACAGTAATGAGCAACATTTTTGAGTATGGAACTTCAAGCTCCTCATAAATTACAGTTAACTTTTGGAAATACATTACCCCTTACTCTTATTACAATGCTAGTACTCCTTTCAAAACAGATACAGTTATCAGAGACATGGGTGCCTATGTTGATAATCTTTCTTTGGAACACCATGTCTGAGTTGTCCTTATGTAGTCCTTCTACATTGCTCAGCTGATACATCTCTCTAGGTCCCATGCAGCTTTGGTCCCCTTACATTCTCTCATTATTAGAGCTATCATTGAATACAATTCTCCTTTTGAAATGCACTTCGTATAGCATCTTGACTTACTTGAAAGACACCAAAGGCTTTTAGGCAAGAACATTTCTGGATTATACAGTCTAAAGTGCAATGAAAGACTAAAACCTTTGTTTTATTTATTAATTTCTGAATTTGTTAATAAAGTAGAGCACTAATCAAAATAGGGGATTTTCAGGTTCAGCTAGGGTATACATTAATGCACACAAAAAATAAAAATGATAAGGAATACATTTAGGGAGAGAAGTATATGCATAAATTGTGAAGACGAATAAATGTGATTTTGGAAATTAGATGAGCAAGTTACATTATTGAAGAATACATTGTATAGCAGCACTGACATTTAACAGAGGAAGATTTGAAAATCATTGGTCAATGACATGCACATTCTCTACTCTGTCTTATATAGACTCGCTGACAGGGATCTCTCTTTAGTCTACTGAGCACTAAAATCTCCTATCTTTGTTTACCTTCTCCACCTTCACAGAACCAATGATCTGTCTAACAATACCTGCTGGCATTACACTCATAACCTAGTATATTCCCTGCCTTAAAATAAACTCCCTGAACATCAAACGAAGTAACACTCTACCTAGCTTCAAAATTAGACCTGATGATTGAATGGGGACTGTGCACTCTTTTTTGGCATATGTGAAAATAATCATCTTACCAGGAGTAATATATGCTCACTACTAAAGGATGTCACAGCTAAGCTTCTTGAAGCCCCTTCAGCCTTAAACCTAATATGAACCTATGAATCCCTCTAACGAAACTGATGTGTCCTGACTCTTGTTTAACATTATTTATAAATTAAGAGATATATGAACAACAAAATGCAGGATTATCTTCTGGATAGTTTTTTATCATTAGGACATAACTGACAGGATAATATTCTAATGACACTCCAGAAGAATTAAAGAGTGAAATATTTACTCCAACCTATATTGTTTCACACAAGCACAGCAATTTCTGTCTGAAACCTGAATTATGGGGCAGCCTCTGATGCATTTCTTTTGACATCATTCATAATAAGATACCTCATTAATAAAGATTTTTTTAATTAAGAGTTAGCTTACTTTATTATGAATGACTAGAACGATAAAGAAACAGTTGCCCATAATGCCTTTCTCTCCACTGCACTGAGATCCCGGAGTTAGTATATATAGTTGGGGGGTGTAGGGGACACAGCCCCCTAGATTGGGGGTATGGGGGGTAGCCCCCCACTTAGGTGGGTTTTACTTACCTCGGAGTGAGTTTCATTTACATTTGGGCAAGTGCTTACTTAGCCTGGAAAAAAGTTGATGTCAGGGTTTTTCATATTTTGGTATTGTGGTCCTGGGCATATGACCATCGGTCATATGTGTGTCAGGATTTCAAAGTAGGTGTGTGTGTGTGTGTGTGTGTGTGTGTGTGTGTGTGTGTGTGTGTGTGTGTGTGTGTGTGTGTGTGTGTATGTATATGTGTATATATATATATATATATATATATATATATATATATATATATATATATATAAAACTGATTTATTTTATGAGCAATAGCTTTGTAGTTTACCTTTCCCAGTATAAAAACTATGTCTGAAGAAGAGATACATGCTGGTTATTAACAAATAAGCTGGGGAATCTAAAATAAGTGATAGTAGATATTCAGTAAGCCCATCTTCTGAAAATAAAGCAAATTAATTTTGCAGCAGTTCCTGAACAGGTATAACCCATTTAAGTCTAGTAAGACAAATCCCAGCACTTTAAAGGCATATAGAGTCCAGACAGGATAATGAGCCCCTAAAGCTATCATTTTCATGTTCATATTTTCTGATGTTCCTACTGTAACAATTTATGGTTTCTGTAGTGATCATTGTTGCTATACAATTCATTACTTATCAGATTTATCTGTAGGTGTCTGTCTGTACTTCTGGCTAGACTTGCACAGCTTTTGGATCACCTCAGAGTGAAAATATTCTGAGAATATCATCATAATGTTAATCTATAAATAGGAGTGCTGTCTGCGCAATCTCCAGTTCTATTTGCCACAAGAAGCATATAGCTCTTTCATTCAAACGTCAGTCAGTTACTTCCTGGCTACCTCAAAGAGTGATTAGTACCCAGTTTGGGTATTTTTTCCATTATTTATAAAACTTATTTTGCTTTTATATATATTATTTGATGTTTAGCTTGAAGTTCTGGGGAAAAGATCCCCAAAACATGGGTCTGTGAAAGGCAAAACATTACCATTTATATTGCCTCTTTTCTTTATGTAAAGACCACAATGTCACCACTTGTGAGCACTGTAAGACTGCAGATAAAAATACCTTGTCCACTCTGTTCAAAATCTCAGGGCTTTCTTAAAAAGAATATTGGATTTTCAATTTGTAAAATAATCACAATATTTACAGTCAGAGATTTGTGAACACAATAAATGAAAAAAATTCAACTAAACCTCACACACAAAAGAAAAAAAAACTATTTACAGGAGTATCCATTAACCATCAAGTCATTAAAGTTATTAAACATTACATTAAATCTGAAATGCAATTATTTTTGCTTGTCAAGCAGATCTCTAAGTTTTGTCCATGCATTGTAGAAAGAGGTAATCCTTGTTGTTCTTGACTTAATTGTAATGCTTTCCAGGTGACAGACTTCAGTTACAATATTTATAAATTCTTCAAAGGAGGTTGTAGATTTGTTCTTTCAATTCTGAGTTAAAACCATTTTCTCTATAGATAGTATAGACCACAAAATGCGATATTTCATTTTTAACACATATAGGAACTGAGTGTTAAAAAGGATTAGTGATGTAGATAAAACAAATTTATCTCCAAAAAAAGCCTTTAAAGAGATTAATGTTATTTCAATAAGGTGTTAAGACAGTACAGTAAAAAAAAAAACTTGTTCCCAATCCACTGTAAATTCTTGTTTACATCTCCAACAAACTTGTTTCTGCTTGAACATTAATTCAGTTTTATGTGGTGAAGAAAGATCTATGCAAAAAATTCCAGGTAAAGAGATTCCATCTAAGAGACAAAGTTCTGTATCTAGAAGACATTACAATTAATTTCTTATCTTCTTCACTCAAAGGTCTATTATTAATTTGGGTAAAGTAGTTCAAATAATGGTCATTGCAACTTTTGTTTCTCTCCTCACAACTCTATATAATTTGAATAGGAGACCCTGCCCCAATGTGTTTTGTTGCATTAAGAATATTAGATATTAAATTAATTTTGGGATATGATCTATTATCCTTGTTTGCATTAATTTAATTTCCCCTTCTACATGTTGTCTGCAGGATTATACATCTAGCCATGTCTTTATCTAAATTATATTTGTTCTTAATATAATCAGAAGAATATAGCTTTTCATCTCTCATTAACTGAAACTAGTATAGCAGATTTTTCTCTTTAAATGTGATCATTATTTCTAACTTTGAGGTGGCACTGTTATTTGAAGTATAGGCCACAGAAAATATAAGGAAGATCCATGCTTTATATGCCAGGTTTCTATATATAATATTTTTAAAAGTGTTTAGTATAGTAGAAAGTAGTAGAGTAGACTCACTTGTTTGGTAACTTTTTCCTATAAGGTAATCCTTTAATAACCAATGTACACCATTATTTAGTATGAGATAATTATTAGATTATCTATTATGTATTGAGTTTATAAAAAAAATTCCTAAAAAATTCTTTCCATCTAGCTGTGTGTTATTAATTCAAAGATATATTGTTTTTATAATTGGTGATAATGAATATAATTCTAAATCTGGTAGCCCTATCCCTCCAGCTGCCCAGTCTCTCATATGATGGCTTAAAGCAATTCTTGGTTTATGGGATTACCAGAGGAATCTCAAAATTAAAGTGCTAAATTCTTTAAAACAACTTTCTGTTGGGGGGGGGTAATTTTATCGATTGTATAATATAAAGATTTTTGGTAAGGTAATCTTTTTGATTATAGATAACCTCTCTTCCACCATGAAGAAAATTTTATTCCATTTGTCTATTAGATTTTTTATATTATTTATACTTTTTGTATAATTATAATTTATTATATTTTTAATGTTATCTGTTATAATTATTCCTAAATAATTTATTTTCTTCTCTTTAACAGTATATTTAATTGATTCATTTTTGATTCTATTCTTATTTGTATTTATAGGTAGGATTTTTGCTTTGTAATTGTTAAATGTTAAACCATATTTTTTTAAATAAATCCATTGCTAAGAAAAATGCAGATAGAGAATTATCATTGTAATTTTAAGGACGACATTGTGATTCTATTATTAAATGCTCAACTTCTCTCTCCTTTTTCTCCTAGTCACAGTTCCTGCTATGAAAAAACAACAATACGGCATTTAAAATATTTTAAATTGACTGTTTCTCTCCACTAGAACAGTACCTTACCATACTGCGGTGGTTTCACTTTCAAATTTTTTTTATCCCACCCTGGAAAAGCTTGCTGCAGTCTCCAATTCATTGATGTCATCAAGGTCAATGAATAAAGGTAATTTTCTGGCCAATTCTCTCCCCAAACTGACACCACCACAACCATCCTAAAAACCCATCCATGTTGCGATGTTACAGCTCCCTAGTCCTTCCCCTACCCATACAGAAAGCAAAGACTAGAACAAGGAAACAGTACATGACTCAAGTCTCCTGCTGTGAGCTATCAATCACAGCAGGTAACAACTCAAATTACCCTTAGCACTTTGACAGCTAGGGAAGTTAGGTGTGAAGAGGGATGGGAGATGAGTCAAAGTAGTACAATTCAGGTTTCACAAGACTGCAATTTATCCATTCTAAAAAGAAGCAGCAGTAAAAAGCACTTTGAAAGCCTGTACTGTAGCATTTACACTGTTCGTGTTTTAAGTAGTCATCAAATGGCATGAAATGTTACTTAAAACTGACTGAAAGATAGCAGTGTAAGCACATAAAATCAATGCAGTGAGAGGAGCTTTAGGAAGAAAGAGGCATGTGCAATGTAATTTTTTACAGATAAGCACTGCATTGTGGGATACCTAAAGGCAGACTAAACAATCAGGATCACTTCAAAATGCTAGACCCCATGTGGTCAGACTCACAAATTACATATAAAATATGTAAAAACCTGTAAATTGTCCCTGAGTGGTGTTAAAATGTAGGAAATACCAAACCATGATGAATAAAAAACTTTTCTTTTGAGTCTGTGGCTGCAGTTCTCCTTTAATGTCAGTAGGATGTCATCAGCAAACAGTTAAATTTTAGAGTTTAAATTCTCATTTATTTTAATACTTTTTATATCTATATTTGATCTGAGAAAAATAGCAAATGGTTCAGTAATTAGGGTAAAAATCATAGGTGAAAAAGAACATCCTTATTTGGTTCCTTTCAAAATTTGTATAGAATCATAAGTAACAGTACCTATTTTAACATATGCAAAATCATTATAAAAGAAGAATAATAAGATATGTGAAGTTACTTGAGAAATTATATTCTTCTAAAACCAAGAAGAGATATTTCAAGTTTACCAATTCAAAAGCACTATTAATATCAAGACTCAATAATGTTAAGTTCTCTTCTGTTTTATTTGCATAGTCAATCACTGTGATTATTCTTTTAATATTATCATAAGTATTTCTATTTAGGATAAAGCCAGTTTGATCTATGTCAATCATGGAGGGTAGAACATATTTTAATCTGTTTGCATGAATTGCCATGAACAATTTATAATCTACATTTAAAAGTGAAATCAGCCTGTATGAAGAGTATTCAGTAGTATATTTGTCAGTTTTTAAAACTGGAGAGATACAGGTATATTTCCAGGAACTTTAGCTAGGGCTTCTTTGGGTAACAGCTTATACATTCAGATATAATCCCATCATTACCTGCTGCTTTATTAGGTTTCAGTTTAGAAGTTTGAGTTAGAAATTTAGACATAGAGATCGGGTTGTCAATTAATTTAATTTGGTCATCAGATAGTTTAGTTTTTATATATTTTAATAAATATTTTAATTATTTCTTCTGGATCTATTAATATATTATTTTATTGGTTTTATTATAATGTGACTAGACTTACTAAGTAATTTTATTTTTGTGGCTAAATTGTGCATAGATTTTGGGTTAATAGACAAGTTAATCATCTTAAACTTTTCAAGGTTGATTTTAGTTTTATGGTTTAAGATTTCCAAGTATTTTTTAGCTTATTAATTTCTTCTGTATTATTATTATTATTTTTGTCTGATTTTCTAATTTTAACTTATAAACGTTTTCTTGTATTTCATGTAATTCTTTGTCTCATTGTTTTTTTTTTATTGGACTACCGATTAGTGACTCTACCAAAAAGGGGTCTATATTACTTCACCAAAGTCACTCTTCAGCGAACACCCATTCATCGACCAGTATTCAGCGAAAATCATTTCTGCGATTCACTGAACACTCCCAGGGCAAGGAAATACTTGCCTCGCAGCTCAAAGGTAATTGCATTGTGATCTGAAAGTGAAGAGGTTACTATTTTGACTTTGTCTAGTGTACGAGTCAGGTCATTAGAGACATAAACTCTGTCATTTCTGGATTGCATTCCGTGTCTATGGGAATAATGGGTAAAAAAATAATAAATTAGATTCTGAAAATTCATTTATGTCTCTAAGATGAAACAATTCCGCAAATTTTAATAATGCCTTCGCAGATGCCTATAGACTCTTTTTTCCTATTGTGTCAGTATCACTTGGTGACAATATACAATTAAAGTCTTCTGCTAGAATGATACTCCCTTTCGAGTCTTGAATTACTTGCTCTAGGTGTTGGTCAACTGTTTTAATTCCTATTCCAGGAATTTTATACAAGAGTTAATATTCTCTTATTATACTGTATAGTTACAGTATAAAGCATATCTTTATCATCTAGATATGTTTCTATAACCGTAAGCATAGGCAGTGAATTTCTCCATAATACAGCAACCCCCCCCTTCTTCCTTCTGTTGTAGAGTTTATTAATGGCAGGGGACCACCAGATTGGCTTCCATTTTCTGGAGGAGAGTGTCTTGATTCTGTTGGGTATGGCTAGCTCCATGGATTTATGTACATGTTCGTACAGTGCATTGGTGTATGATTCCGCCGTCATGCATCTATTTTCCATTGACATGGGTGCCGTGAAGTTAGCTGCCTGTTTTTAGGAGCACAAATTCAGATTTGGAGAAGTTTTTCATGGTAGTTACCTTTGCGGGGGGTGTGGGTGAGATGTGGATTTCCATGGTGATTAGTCTGTGGTCAGATCTAACCAGAGAGGAATTGACTATTGGTGTAAAGCAACAGTTGTCCATGTTAGTAATAACCAAGTCAAGGATGTTGCTTCCTCTAGTGGGGGTAAGAATGAGTTGGTCCAGGGCATTGGAACTGATGAATTCCAAGAGTCATTGGGCCAGTGTATTGGTGCATGAGTAGTTTTCCCAGCTGATGGAGGGGTAGTTGAAGTCACCTAGTATGAGAGTGTTGGGTTGAACCCTAACAGTTTACAGGGTGCTTAGGGATGTGGAGTGAGAGTTTTGGGACATGGTTGGGCACCTATAGCAGGCTATGACCTGAATTGCCATCTTACCCAATGTTAGTTGTACCTGAAGTATCTCAGATGCATTATGCTGGGCTACTAGTCTGGAGGTGTGCATGTCCTTTATGAATATGGAGACACCACAACCTTTGGAGCTTCAGTCCATGTTCTGGGGCCAAAAGTTGTGGAATGAGGTATAGCCTAGAAGTACAGGGGTTCTTTCTGCTGCTTTATACCAGGTCTCTGTTACAGCACAAATGCCGATGTTCTCCATTTTGAGGAGTGATTCGAGCAAGTGTATCTTTAGATTTAGATTTCCAGCGTTGAGCAGCATGACCCTCAAATTGCATTTATTTACAGCTGTTATGGTGGTAATTTGGTCTTTGAACATCACCTAAAAAAAGGCACTATAGGGGTGGCAAGAGCCTTAGCCAGTATCTGGAAACCCAGGGTGAAAGATGCAGGCCGTTTCTGGCAAAGCACTGAGGTCTGTCAATCATGTCATCCCAAGCAGACAGATACTGGATCCCCTTAGAATGACATCAGAAACTTAGCCAATTGTTGAAGTCAATCATTTTCTGGTTGTACTGTGGTACCATTCTGGGGAATGGTAGGATGCTGCTCAGGGCTAGGCTCATACCTGCCTGGGCCACATAATCCGAGAGCTCCTCCATGTCTCTTTTCATGTAGTCCAGGGAGATGTGTCTCAGGTCATTTACACCCACATGGACAGTGACGGAGTTATACATGTACTTGTTGTGGAGTGACCTGAGTGCGTGTGTTATGTGTCGGATTCTGGCACTTGATAGACAGCTGACTGTTACCTTCTCCTTATTCAACCTATTGAATAGGACATCAGTGTGCCTTACTATCGAGCCACCTATGATTAGTGTATTGGACAAGCTGTTTTGCCTCAGGAGCTTAGGTTGAGGGACACACTCTGTAGGTGAGCTATGTGTCTTGTGGTTTGTGCTGTGTTGTGGTGGTCAACTGCGTTTCTGTCTTGGAGGTCTCTGCTGTTTGGGTAGATTTCTATTGACAGCCTCCATGAAGGTGGGTGTAAGGTTTGTGCTTTTATTTGAGTCTAGAAGCTGTTATCCACTAACACAGGCTGCTGAGGAGGCTCAATTGTGAGAGACCTAAAGCTGGCATAAAAGACTGAATCAATGACTTTCTGTCTCAGGGGTTAGGCTTCCCTAAAGGGAAGGGCTTAGCCAATCCCTTCTCACAGAGGGTCAGAGGACAGGATTCTGGGCTCTGGAAAGCTGCCAGTATAGGGGTTTGTGCACTCACAGATCCTATATGTCACTGAGGAAGTGTGACTGATGAACATCTTGGTTTAAATGTAAAGACAGCACTTTATCCTTGCCCGGGCTTGGCATCTAACATGCATTCAGGTCCACAGGGAGTAGCAGGAGCATAGCCGTTTTTGTTAGGGAAATTATTTTTTCAGAACAAATCATGCATGATTCCATGCAGGATCTTGTTGAGATCCAGGTGACACTTAATAAAATTGCTAGCCATAACATTGTTAAGTACAGGTCTCTTCTGTGTCCCCCACTGATCACGTGGATTATCTAAACCAGATTGAAATGTTCTCCACCAAACAGAATGCACTAATTATATGTGACTTTAACTAACCCACTATAACCTAGCCTTTACAACTAACAACACATCCACTCAAAGGTTTCTCAAATTCAGATTCAAATCAGTGGTTAGGCACAATTACAATAAAATTATAAAACAATATCATATAACTATCGACTATATGCTACCAAAAAGGAAGCATGAAACAAATAAAATCAGTGTAAGACTGAAGGTGAATAGCGATCCTAATTCCTGGTAAGTTAAGAAATCTTTTAAAACAATCCACTAGGGGTAATGATCTTCTTGACCGTGTCCTTACTAGCTTCTTCCCTTCCTGTACTAGTCCTAAGATCACTACCTCCTTAGTAAAACACATTCGTTACAATTTCAGTCATAAATAACTTCATACCCCCAAGCCAAGCTGACAAGATATTTCCCCAACTACCAACCATCCCCCAAAATCACTATATCCATACTATCAAAAATACTATCTTTATAGGACCTCATAATATCTCTCTGTCAATGTCTACTAGTAAGTCAAGTACCCCTTAGCCAACCCCCTCTTAAACTCTTAATTTGTCTCACTTAAGTCTCTCCATGTGATTATGTCCCTGGGATGTAAACAACACCCATACTGGCCCCTATATACAAACATGGCCCCAAGACAGACCTCAGAAACTATAAGCCTGTTAGCATCACAAGTGTCATCTATAATGTTATTGAGTGAATAACTGCCAAGCTAATAAACATTGACATATATGTAAACCCTAGACCCAAGCCAATCTGGATTTCTGGAAGCTAAGTCATGCCTTCTAAATCTATTAACTTCTTCAAAGGGGTAACTAAAACCCTGGATGAGGGGCCTGATACTACATATCTTGACCTTATCAAGGCCTTTCACACCATCCCTAATGCTAGTATTAAAGATAAATACTCCCAAATGCTAGCATCATACACTTTTCAAACTTAACATAAACCCATATGAAGGCTGCTGGACACCCAAATAGCTCTCCAGCAGAAGCTACACTATTCAGGCAGGGGATACCTTCTCTAGTTAGAGGTGTGTCACTAACAGGGTTCCACAGGGCTCTATCCTGGACCCCTTAACTAACTTTGCTGGTGACTACAAACTGGGTGCAATTGTCAAATTTGCCTCAAACACTTAGAAGCTACAGCAGAACCTGGACAAGACCAATGCCTAGGATTGTAGGTCATGGGGAAATGTCTGGTTGGGTTGGGGCATGAAGTTATTTATGACTGAAATTGTCTGTAAGGATTTTATTGATAACTATGGGATCACAGTGGAAGTCTCCATTGGATATATGTTCTGTACAGTAATGAGCAACATTTTTGAGTATGGAACTTCAAGCTCCTCATAAATTACAGTTAACTTTTGGAAATACATTACCCCTTACTCTTATTACAATGCTAGTACTCCTTTCAAAACAGATACAGTTATCAGAGACATGGGTGCCTATGTTGATAATCTTTCTTTGGAACACCATGTCTGAGTTGTCCTTATGTAGTCCTTCTACATTGCTCAGCTGATACATCTCTCTAGGTCCCATGCAGCTTTGGTCCCCTTACATTCTCTCATTATTAGAGCTATCATTGAATACAATTCTCCTTTTGAAATGCACTTCGTATAGCATCTTGACTTACTTGAAAGACACCAAAGGCTTTTAGGCAAGAACATTTCTGGATTATACAGTCTAAAGTGCAACGAAAGACTAAAACCTTTGTTTTATTTATTAATTTCTGAATTTGTTAATAAAGTAGAGCACTAATCAAAATAGGGGATTTTCAGGTTCAGCTAGGGTATACATTAATGCACACAAAAAATAAAAATGATAAGGAATACATTTAGGGAGAGAAGTATATGCATAAATTGTGAAGACGAATAAATGTGATTTTGGAAATTAGATGAGCAAGTTACATTATTGAAGAATACATTGTATAGCAGCACTGACATTTAACAGAGGAAGATTTGAAAATCATTGGTCAATGACATGCACATTCTCTACTCTGTCTTATATAGACTCGCTGACAGGGATCTCTCTTTAGTCTACTGAGCACTAAAATCTCCTATCTTTGTTTACCTTCTCCACCTTCACAGCACCAATGATCTGTCTAACAATACCTGCTGGCATTACACTCATAACCTAGTATATTCCCTGCCTTAAAATAAACTCCCTGAACATCAAGCAAGTAACACTCTACCTAGCTTCAAAATTAGACCTGATGATTGAATGGGGACTGTGCACTCTTTTTTGGCATATGTGAAAATAATCATCTTACCAGGAGTAATATATGCTCACTACTAAAGGATGTCACAGCTAAGCTTCTTGAAGCCCCTTCAGCCTTAAACCTAATATGAACCTATGAATCCCTCTAACGAAACTGATGTGTCCTGACTCTTGTTTAACATTATTTATAAATTAAGAGATATATGAACAACAAAATGCAGGATTATCTTCTGGATAGTTTTTTATCATTAGGACATAACTGACAGGATAATATTCTAATGACACTCCAGAAGAATTAAAGAGTGAAATATTTACTCCAACCTATATTGTTTCACACAAGCACAGCAATTTCTGTCTGAAACCTGAATTATGGGGCAGCCTCTGATGCATTTCTTTTGACATTATTCATAATAAGATACCTCATTAATAAAGATTTTTTTAATTAAGAGTTAGCTTACTTTATTATGAATGACTAGAACGATAAAGAAACAGTTGCCCATAATGCCTTTCTCTCCACTGCACTGAGATCCCGGAGTTAGTATATATAGTTGGGGGGTGTAGGGGACACAGCCCCCTAGATTGGGGGTATGGGGGGTAGCCCCCCACTTAGGTGGGTTTTACTTACCTCGGAGTGAGTTTCATTTACATTTGGGCAAGTGCTTACTTAGCCTGGAAAAAAGTTGATGTCAGGGTTTTTCATATTTTGGTATTGTGGTCCTGGGCATATGACCATCGGTCATATGTGTGTCAGGATTTCAAAGTAGGTGTGTGTGTGTGTGTGTGTGTGTGTGTGTGTGTGTGTGTGTGTGTGTGTGTGTGTGTATGTATATGTGTATATATATATATATATATATATATATATATATATATCTATATAAACTGATTTATTTTATGAGCAATACCTTTGTAGTTTACCTTTCCCAGTATAAAAACTATGTCTGAAGAAGAGATACATGCTGGTTATTAACAAATAAGCTGGGGAATCTAAAATAAGTGATAGTAGATATTCAGTAAGCCCATCTTCTGAAAATAAAGCAAATTAATTTTGCAGCAGTTCCTGAACAGGTATAACCCATTTAAGTCTAGTAAGACAAATCCCAGCACTTTAAAGGCATATAGAGTCCAGACAGGATAATGAGCCCCTAAAGCTATCATTTTCATGTTCATATTTTCTGATGTTCCTACTGTAACAATTTATGGTTTCTGTAGTGATCATTGTTGCTATACAATTCATTACTTAGCAGATTTATCTGTAGGTGTCTGTCTGTACTTCTGGCTAGACTTGCACAGCTTTTGGATCACCTCAGAGTGAAAATATTCTGAGAATATCATCATAATGTTAATCTATAAATAGGAGTGCTGTCTGCGCAATCTCCAGTTCTATTTGCCACAAGAAGCATATAGCTCTTTCATTCAAACGTCAGTCAGTTACTTCCTGGCTACCTCAAAGAGTGATTAGTACCCAGTTTGGGTATTTTTCCATTATTTATAAAACTTATTTTGCTTTTATATATATTATTTGATGTTTAGCTTGAAGTTCTGGGGAAAAGATCCCCAAAACATGGGTCTGTGAAAGGCAAAACATTACCATTTATATTGCCTCTTTTCTTTATGTAAAGACCACAATGTCACCACTTGTGAGCACTGTAAGACTGCAGATAAAATACCTTGTCCACTCTGTTCAAAATCTCAGGGCTTTCTTAAAAAGAATATTGGATTTTCAATTTGTAAAATAATCACAATATTTACAGTCAGAGATTTGTGAACACAATAAATGAAAAAAATTCAACTAAACCTCACACACAAAAGAAAAAATAACTATTTACAGGAGTATCCATTAACCATCAAGTCATTAAAGTTATTAAACATTACATTAAATCTGAAATGCAATTATTTTTGCTTGTCAAGCAGATCTCTAAGTTTTGTCCATGCATTGTAGCAAGAGGTAATCCTTGTTGTTCTTGACTTAATTGTAATGATTTCCAGGTGACAGACTTCAGTTACAATATTTATAAATTCTTCAAAGGAGGTTGTAGATTTGTTCTTTCAATTCTGAGTTAAAACCATTTTCTCTATAGATAGTATAGACCACAAAATGCGATATTTCATTTTTAACACATATAGGAATTGAGTGTTAAAAAGGATTAGTGATGTAGATAAAACAAATTTATCTCCAAAAAAAGCCTTTAAAGAGATTAATGTTATTTCAATAAGGTGTTAAGACAGTACAGTAAAAAAAAAAACTTGTTCCCAATCCACTGTAAATTCTTGTTTACATCTCCAACAAACTTGTTTCTGCTTGAATATTAATTCAGTTTTATGTGGTGAAGAAAGATCTATGCAAAAAATTCCAGGTAAAGAGATTCCATCTAAGAGACAAAGTTCTGTATCTAGAAGACATTACAATTAATTTCTTATCTTCTTCACTCAAAGGTCTATTATTAATTTGGGTAAAGTAGTTCAAATAATTGTCATTGCAACTTTTTGTTTCTCTCCTCACAACTCTATATAATTTGAATAGGAGACCCTGCCCCAATGTGTTTTGTTGCATTAAGAATATTAGATATTAAATTAATTTTGGGATATGATCTATTATCCTTGTTTGCATTAATTTAATTTCCCCTTCTACATGTTGTCTGCAGGATTATACATCTAGCCATGTCTTTATCTAAATTATATTTGTTCTTAATATAATCAGAAGAATATAGCTTTTCATCTCTCATTAACTGAAACTAGTATAGCAGATTTTTCTCTTTAAATGTGATCATTATTTCTAACTTTGAGGTGGCACTGTTATTTGAAGTATAGGCCACAGAAAATATAAGGAAGATCCATGCTTTATATGCCAGGTTTCTATATATAATATTTTTAAAAGTGTTTAGTATAGTAGAAAGTAGTAGAGTAGACTCACTTGTTTGGTAACTTTTTCCTATAAGGTAATCCTTTAATAACCAATGTACACCATTATTTAGTATGAGATAATTATTAGATTATCTATTATGTATTGAGTTTATAAAAAAAATTCCTAAAAAATTCTTTCCATCTAGCTGTGTGTTATTAATTCAAAGATATATTGTTTTTATAATTGGTGATAATGAATATAATTCTAAATCTGGTAGCCCTATCCCTCCAGCTGCCCAGTCTCTCATATGATGGCTTAAAGCAATTCTTGGTTTATGGGATTACCAGAGGAATCTCAAAATTAAAGTGCTAAATTCTTTAAAACAACTTTCTGTGGGGGGGGGGGTAATGTTATCGATTGTATAATATAAAGATTTTTGGTAAGGTAATCTTTTTGATTATAGATAACCTCTCTTCCACCATGAAGAAAATTTTATTCCATTTGTCTATTAGATTTTTTTATATTATTTATACTTTTTGTATAATTATAATTTATTATATTTTTAATGTTATCTGTTATAATTATTCCTAAATAATTTATTTTCTTCTCTTTAACAGTATATTTAATTGATTCATTTTTGATTCTATTCTTATTTGTATTTATAGGTAGGATTTTTGCTTTGTAATTGTTAAATGTTAAACCATATATTTTTTTAAATAAATCCATTGCTAAGAAAAATGCAGATAGAGAATTATCATTGTAATTTTAAGGACGACATTGTGATTCTATTATTAAATGCTCAACTTCTCTCTCCTTTTTCTCCTAGTCACAGTTCCTGCTATGAAAAAACAACAATACGGCATTTAAAATATTTTAAATTGACTGTTTCTCTCCACTAGAACAGTACCTTACCATACTGCGGTGGTTTCACTTTCAAATTTTTTTTATCCCACCCTGGAAAAGCTTGCTGCAGTCTCCAATTCATTGATGTCATCAAGGTCAATGAATAAAGGTAATTTTCTGGCCAATTCTCTCCCCAAACTGACACCACCACAACCATCCTAAAAACCCATCCATGTTGCGATGTTACAGCTCCCTAGTCCTTCCCCTACCCATACAGAAAGCAAAGACTAGAACAAGGAAACAGTACATGACTCAAGTCTCCTGCTGTGAGCTATCAATCACAGCAGGTAACAACTCAAATTACCCTTAGCACTTTGACAGCTAGGGAAGTTAGGTGTGAAGAGGGATGGGAGATGAGTCAAAGTAGTACAATTCAGGTTTCACAAGACTGCAATTTATCCATTCTAAAAAGAAGCAGCAGTAAAAAGCACTTTGAAAGCCTGTACTGTAGCATTTACACTGTTCGTGTTTTAAGTAGTCATCAAATGGCATGAAATGTTACTTAAAACTGACTGAAAGATAGCAGTGTAAGCACATAAAATCAATGCAGTGAGAGGAGCTTTAGGAAGAAAGAGGCATGTGTAATGTAATTTTTTACAGATAAGCACTGCATTGTGGGATACCTAAAGGCAGACTAAACAATCAGGATCACTTCAAAATGCTAGACCCCATGTGGTCAGACTCACAAATTACATATAAAATATGTAAAAACCTGTAAATTGTCCCTGAGTGGTGTTAAAATGTAGGAAATACCAAACCATGATGAATAAAAAACTTTTCTTTTGAGTCTGTGGCTGCAGTTCTCCTTTAATGTCAGTAGGATGTCATCAGCAAACAGTTAAATTTTAGAGTTTAAATTCTCATTTATTTTAATACTTTTTATATCTATATTTGATCTGAGAAAAATAGCAAATGGTTCAGTAATTAGGGTAAAAATCATAGGTGAAAAAGAACATCCTTATTTGGTTCCTTTCAAAATTTGTATAGAATCATAAGTAACAGTACCTATTTTAACATATGCAAAAATCATTATAAAAGAAGAATAATAAGATATGTGAAGTTACTTGAGAAATTATATTCTTCTAAAACCAAGAAGAGATATTTCAAGTTTACCAATTCAAAAGCACTATTAATATCAAGACTCAATAATGTTAAGTTCTCTTCTGTTTTATTTGCATAGTCAATCACTGTGATTATTCTTTTAATATTATCATAAGTATTTCTATTTAGGATAAAGCCAGTTTGATCTATGTCAATCATGGAGGGTAGAACATATTTTAATCTGTTTGCATGAATTGCCATGAACAATTTATAATCTACATTTAAAAGTGAAATCAGCCTGTATGAAGAGTATTCAGTAGTATATTTGCCAGTTTTTAAAATTGGAGAGATACAGGTATATTTCCAGGAACTTTAGCTAGGGCTTCTTTGGGTAACAGCTTATACATTCAGATATAATCCCATCATTACCTGCTGCTTTATTAGGTTTCAGTTTAGAAGTTTGAGTTAGAAATTTAGACATAGAGATCGGGTTGTCAATTAATTTAATTTGGTCATCAGATAGTTTAGTTTTTATATATTTTTAATAAATATTTTAATTATTTCTTCTGGATCTATTAATATATTATTTTATTGGTTTTATTATAATGTGACTAGACTTACTAAGTAATTTTATTTTTGTGGCTAAATTGTGCATAGATTTTGGGTTAATAGACAAGTTAATCATCTTAAACTTTTCAAGGTTGATTTTAGTTTTATGGTTTAAGATTTCCAAGTATTTTTTAGCTTATTAATTTCTTCTGTATTATTATTATTATTTTTGTCTGATTTTCTAATTTTAACTTATAAACGTTTTCTTGTATTTCATGTAATTCTTTGTCTCATTGTTTTTTTTTTATTGGACTACCGATTAGTGACTCTACCAAAAAGGGGTCTATATTACTTCACCAAAGTCACTCTTCAGCGAACACCCATTCGTCGACCCGTATTCAGCGAAAATCATTTCTGCGATTCACTGAACACTCCCAGGGCAAGGAAATACTTGCCTCGCAGCTCAAAGGTAATTGCATTGTGATCTGAAAGTGAAGAGGTTACTATTTTGACTTTGTCTAGTGTACGAGTCAGGTCATTAGAGACATAAACTCTGTCATTTCTGGATTGCATTCCGTGTCTATGGGAATAATGGGTAAAAAAATAATAAATTAGATTCTGAAAATTCATTTATGTCTCTAAGATGAAACAATTCGGGAAATTTTAATAATGCCTTCGCAGATGCCTATAGACTCTTTTTTCCTATTGTGTTAGTATCACTTGGTGACAATATACAATTAAAGTCTTCTGCTAGAATGATACTCCCTTTCGAGTCTTGAATTACTTGTTCTAGGTGTTGGTCAACTGTTTTAATTCCTATTCCAGGAATTTTATACAAGAGTTAATATTCTCTTATTATACTGTATAGTTACAGTATAAAGCATATCTTTATCATCTAGATATGTTTCTATAACCGTAAGCATAGGCAGTGAATTTCTCCATAATACAGCAAACCCCCCCCCCTTTTTATTACATTGTGAACTGGATAATATAGTATAGTTTTTAGTAGTTAGCTTGTCTATGTCTTCTGTCAATAAGTGTGTTTCCTGTAAAAAAAAAATAACTTCAGAATTAAACAACTTCAAATATCTGTTTAAGCTCCCCCTCTTGTATCCGTTATTTAATCCATTTACATTTATGGAAATACAGTTAATAAATGCCATTTGTCCTACTGATCAAAAATATACATGTACTTCTCATAGAAAATGACACCCTGTTAGTAAAGAACTGCTTAGTAATCTTCATGTGAACATTAACATTTGAAGGTTTGATTAGACATAAAATAGTTAATATTGTGAATACTCAAAAAAAGCTAAAATATATAATCATCATTAAACATTTGCTTTTAAAATCCCTCTTACCCCCCATGGAGCTTAACAGTCCTTCCTTGTAAAATTTAACCATCCAAGCAAGCATATCCATCCAATACCCTGACAAAAAAACATAAAAGCCCCAGTCTACTCTGCTACAATAATTTATGATGCCATTAACTGTAAAATAAAGAACCTGTATCATTTAAAGCATTGTTAATATATATAGCAGAAAAATTATTTCACATCTTAACTTGTTATTTAACATATACATTCTCCATTTTTATGTGTTCATTAAGGTGTTAAAGTAAGATATGCTTACATCTCATTATTTTCTGTTGTCTATGCATTGTTTTGAAATTCATCAACTAATGGTATAAAATATGAAAGACTGCTGCAAAACAATTTAAAATGCTTTGTGGTGTGTGTCCTACAATAAGACTGATGTACTTTCTAACCCTTCTATATTCCCTCTTTGTAAAATTATATTAAAGTAAAGGAATAGTTGTACTACAATGTTTAAACAATATTTCATTGTTTGTTTATATTCACTTGTTTATTACTGTAAATTAAAACCTCCTATGTATTTCTGTCAAGTATACAGTTTACTGCTTCTTTTGCTTTATGTATGAGACTTTTGAGTGTATTCACAACATATTTATATCATGTATGTTAAGCCTCTAATAATGAAGCTGTAAACATTGTATATGTATTTCTTTAGCATTCATTGACATCTACTATCAAACTTTACTTACTTTCAAATATATTTACTTATAAATGTATTCAAAGGTATTTCACAGTATGTGTAACATAACTGTTTCCCTCCTTCAATGCCAATTCATATGTTTAACTATAGTTACAGTGAAATTTGAGCTAATAAATATTTAATAGGTTTCGCCTTTTATTCAAATTAACCTTCTAAAGCTGCCTGTAAATCAGAGTCTCTGAATATGAACAGCTCTGTTCTATTGTTGAGGTGGTAATTCCAACTGAACTATAGCTGTTTAAGTAAATTTAGTACAAAAGCTCAAGCTATGGACAGATGAGCTTCATATCTAACTACCACAGAAGCACCTCACATTATAGGGACAACCCATCAGTCACAATTTCCATATCTTTCATATTGAACATGAACATTTCATCTCCGAATATAGACTATTTCAAAGCCATTTAAAACTTCACAATCTCTCCACTGTTACCATAAAAACAAACATCCATAGCAACTTCAATCACCCCCTCCCCCAATCCAGTACATAGGTTCATAGGTGTGTACTAAACTAATGGCCCTGGAGCCTTTAAAAGCCTAGCCCAAAGAACTGCCCTGGCATCATGCCGCCCAACGTTAGTTCCCAGTGCCTCTATCAAGTACAGCCACTGGGGTGATCCCCGGGGTGAACTTTCTATTACCCATCCACTCATCAAGGTTTCTCTTGAAGAGGAACAGCGAGGTGCTCTACTTGACATGTATGGGAAGTCTATTCCATAGCATGGGCTGTCTCTTGGTTATGAACCTGTCCCTCCAGCATGCTCTGTTGATTATGGTAATGAGGTTGAGGTCTCTGGAGCGTGTGGTGTGGAGAGATTGGGATTTCTTTAGATGTAGCATTTCTAACACAGCTGGGTCAGACATGGCTTTGTAAGTCAAGCAGAGATGGCCTCTTAGTAGATGACATGAGACAGAGAATAGCTGGAGTTTTTTTGAGTCTGTACATGTAGGACATGTGTTTAAGGCATAGGATCTTCTTTGTGAGGTACCTTTGTGGCTTGCATGTGTCTAGTGAGATACATACCAAATGGGGCATTATACTCAATGATTGGTCGAATGTGGGAAGAGTAGAGGGAGACAATGACCTCTTTCTTCCTGGATGCAAAACCCTTGGTAATGATATGTGCCACACAGAAGGACTTTCTGACCACAGTGGCAATGTGCTGGTCGAAGGAGAGGTTGCTGTCGACCTGCATCCCCAAATCTCTTATAACTCCTTCAGTGTTCAGTGGGCTCCCATCAATGTGGTAATTAGTGGTAAATGAGTTTTTACTAAAGGGGATGATGATGCATTTTTTGGCATTAAGCTTAAGGCCGTGGTTTCAGCACCAGTCATTGCTCTCAGTGAGACCTATCTGTAGGATGTCTGCATCACTTGGGGAGTTAATAATGGCTCCCAGCTTGCAGTCATCTGCAAACTTGGCCACCTAGTGTCTCTTTGTGTTGGCCTGGACTCTGAGAAGTAGATGTCAAACAGGAGAGGACCTAGGACAGATCCCTGTGGGACTCCACTCGTGACTAGTCAACAGTCTGACTTGGAGTCTGCTGCTTTCACACTGTGTGTTCTATCTGTGCACCAATTTGCAACCCACCTAGTGATATAGGGGTTGATGGCTAGTTTGGTGAGTTTATCAATAATTCCCGAGTGAGGAATGGTTGCAAAGGCCTTGGTCAGATCAAGGAAGGCTGTATGCACTGCCTTACCTTCATCCACAGCCCTGGTGACTGACTCAAAGAAGTCAACCAGGTTGAGCAGGCATGATCAAACATGAACAAAGCAGAATTGCATCGGGTCTAGAGTTTGGAAATTTCCTATATCTTTGTTAATCAGGTCCATGATGATGCGCTCCATAGCTTTACATATCAGACTCATCAAGCTAATGGATGATAATTCCCAAGGTCTGTAGTCGCTCCCCCTTTATGGAGAAGGATGAATGTAGAAGTGCACCATTCGGTAGGGACAAAGCCTAAAGTGAAGCTGTGATTGAACAGGGCACACAGATGTTGTGCCAGTTCACTTTGTAGTTCATATAGAACACATCCAGGGATATGGTTGGTGTCCCATGGAAGCTGTATTCTTGGCCTTGGACAATGCAGATTTAACCTGTGCTGCAGTAATGCCGGGTGCCTGGCATTCCTCCGGTATTATGATTGGTCCTTGGGGGGGGGGGGTAAAGTTGGTACTGAATCTGTCGGCCAGTATGCTGGCAATATGTGTTGGCTCAGTACAGGAGGTACCATTCTGCGGTAACTCAGAGCAAATCTGGGTATTACTGTGAAGGTTCTTGATATAACTATAGAAGCCTTTGTGGTTGTTTTTAGTGTCTGCTGCAATTCTGCCTTCATAGCTGGCTTTGGAGGATTTGATGAGAGATCTCAACTTTTTGCTGAGGCTAATAAGGGAGTTTTTCCAGTCTAGGGATTTCACCTTTTTCTGTAACAGTTTCTTCCTTCTGTTGTAGTCTATTAATGACAGAGGACCACCAGATTGGGTTCATGTTTTTGGAGAAGAGCATCTTGGTTTTGTTGGGTGGGTATGGCTAGTTCCATGCATTTATGTACATGTTCGTACAGTGCACTGGTGTATGATTTGGCAGTCATGCAGCTATTTTCCATTGGCATGGGTCCCTTGATGTTAGCCACCTCTATTTTTAGGAGCCCAAAGTCAGCTTTGGAGAAGTCTTTCAAGGTGGTTACCTTCGCAGGAGGTGTGGTGAGATGTGGATTTCCATGGTGATTAGTTTATGGTCAGATCTGACCAGGGAGGGATTGACTAGTGATGTAGAGCAATGGTCACCCATGTTAGTAATAGACAGGTCAAGGATGTTGCTTCCTCTAGTGGGGGTCAGAATGAGCTGGTCCAGGGCATTGGAACTGATGAATTCCAGGAAGCATTGGGCCACTGTATTGATGCTTGAGTAATTTTCCCAGTTGATGGAGGGGTAGTTGAAGTCTCCTAGTATGAGAGTGTTGGGTTGGACCTTGATAGATTCCAGGGTGCTTAGGAATGTGGAGTGAGAGTCTTGGGACATGGTTGAGGACCTAGAGCAGGCTATGACCTTGATCGCCATCTTACCCAATGTTAGTTGTACCTGAAGATTCTCAGATACGTTATACTGTGCTACCAGTCTGAAGGTGTGCATATCCTTTATGAATATGGAGACACCACCACCTTTGGAGCTTCAGTCCATGTTTCAGATCCAAAAGGTGTGGAATGAGTTATAGCCTGGTAGTGCAGTGGTGCTTTCTGCTGCTTTAAACCAGATCTCCGTTACAGCACAAATGTCGATGTTCTTCATTTTGAGAAGTGCTTCGAGCGAGTGCACCTTGAGATTTAGACTTCTAGCATTGAGCAGTATGACCCTCAGACTGCATTTATTTATAGCTGTTACGGTGGTTATTTAGTCTTTGGAACACCACCTAAAAAAGCCACTATAGGGGCGGTAAGAGCCTTCACCAGTACCTGGAAGATGCAGGCCATCTCTAGCAAAGCATTGAGGTTGGTCATGTGTCTATATTAAAACACCGAACATTCAAAATGTCGAGTGTTCTAATATCGAACCCTACCAATCGAAAATACTAAACATCGAATATTCAGAACAGCAAATTTTTTCCAAGGGAAAAAATTCACTGTTCCAAAACATATACACACAACACAAGCACACCAAACAAACAGCAATCCACACACATACACCTAAACTCTTATACCTAACCCTACACTAAACTATACACACACCACTAACTATCCACTTACCTTAACCCAAACCCAAACCCTAAGGTCCGTTACTATCACACACTCACCTCACCCGTGCCCTAACCCTAACTTACCTCACCTGTGTCCTAACCCTAATTCACCTAACCTGCCCTAACCCTCATGTCCACACAATCGCGCACATACCTAACCCGCGCCCTAACCCTAACTCACCTAACCCGCCCTAACCCTCATGTCCACACAATCGCACACATACCTTACCAGCACTCAATCGCGCACTTACCTGAACCCGACCCGTAACTTTCCACCAGAGCGCTGAAAATACCAAAGCAACAGAAATGGGCAACCAAATTCTTTCCCTAGGAAAAAATTTTGTTTTCCGTTTCTTCGATATTTTCATCGTTTGCTGAAAACGGGTCATATTAGAACACTCGACATTTTAAATGTTCGGTGTTCTAATATAGATCCTGTCAATCATGTCATCCCAAGCAGACAGATACTGGATCCCCTTAGAATGACACCAGAAGCTTTGTCAATTGCTGAAGTCAATCATTTTTTGTTCGTACTGCGGTATCATTCTAGGTGACAGTAGGATACTGCTCAGGGCTAGGGTCATACCTGCCTGGGCCACATAATCCAAGAGCTCCTCCATTTCTCTTTTCATGTAGTCCAGGGTAGTGCATCTCAGGTCATTCACACCCACATGGGTAATGACAGAGTCATACTTGTACTTGTTGTGGAGTGACCTGAGTGCATGTGTTACGTGTTGGATTCTGGCTCCTGACAGACAGCTGACTGTTACCTTCTCCTTATTCAACCTAGTAAGTGGGACATATGTGTGCCTCACTACTGATTAGTGTATTGTGCAAGGTGTTTAGCCTTAGGGGCTTAGGTTGAGGGGCATACTGTGGAGGTGAGATATGTGTCCTGTGATTTGTGCTGTGCTGTGGTGGTGAAGTGCATTTCTGTCTTGGAGGTCTCTGCTGTTTGGTTAAATTTCTATTGAGAACCTCACCGAAAGTGGGTGTGTGGTTTGTGTTTTTATGTGAGAACTGTGATGGTGGATGTTCTGGAGGGCTATGTGCTCCAGGTGGTGTGGTGCAAGTGTTGAACATCTCATCTTGACCAAATAGTCTGGTCTTGGCTGAAGAGTGCATAGCTTCCAGTTTGGCGATATAAGTGCATCTCTCACAAGTCTGAGTGTTGGCAGGTAAGAGGAGAGGGTTGTCAGTGTTGGGAGGTAAGAGGAGAGGGTTGTCTGTGTACATGAGGCAGTTGCTACACTGCCACATAGTGCCCAAGTGCACCAGATTAATAGGAGAAAGCACAAGGAACTGCCGTTTAATCATGCCAGGAGGGATGGTCATAACTACTAAGTACTGGAGCTATTTCAGTGAAGAATGACTAGTGCTGATGACACTTAGATGTGCTACAATTGCTACAAAAACCTGCTGAAGTGCAACTAGATTAAGCTATTTGAAGTCCAACAGAGAGAGACAGAACTAGCAGGATCCAAGGGAAAAACTGAAGAGCAGACTTTCTGGTACCAGTAATAGTTTACCTCAGCTCAGCACGCTGCACAGAGCTTAAACAAGTGCAAATCCACGCAAAAGCAGGCTTTTAAATCAGAAAGTTGAAAGGGATAGAAAACCTGCTCAAATAGCCAATAAACTACAATTTCTGGGCCAGAAACCAATCCTTTTGTGATAGATAGGCTACCTAGTGCTTACTACTCTCACTGATAAGCTAGAAGGCTTCCCTCCAACACAGAAAGGCTTGTGGGAGGAGTTCAGAAGCTTACAAACACTCCTGGATACAGCAAATCTGTACCTGGACTAGACTAGTTATATGAAAGGTGGGAAACAGCTTAGAACTTTTTTGTTTGTTTGAATTTTTACAGAAAAGCAGCTAAAACAGCAGTAAAAAATTTAAATGCAGTGCAAGCTAGTACATCATAAATCATGACTTCTTCGAGGCAGTCACCAAGCCTGTGGATGAGGGTAAGGCAGTGCATACAGCTTATCTCAACCTAGCCAAGGCCTTTGATACCATTCCCCACTCAGGTATCATTGATAAACTCACCAAATTAGGCATCAATGCTTACATCACTAGGTGGGTTGCAAACTGGCTCACAGACAGGACCTATAGAGTGAAAGTTGCAGATTTCAAGTCAGACTGTCGACCAGTCAGGAGTGGAGTCCCACAGGGCTTGGTCCTGGGCCCTGTCCTGTTTGGCATCTACTTCTCAGAAGTCCAGACCAATATAGAGACTCTGGCTGAACAAGTTTGCAGATGACTGAAAGCTAGGAGTCATTATCAACTCCACAAGTGATGCAGACATCCTTCAAAAGGGCATCTCTGAGACCAATGACTGGTGTCGGAACCATGGCCTGAAGTTTAACGCCAAAAAATGCATTATTATCCCCTTTTTAAAAAACTAATTTCCCATGAATTACCACGTTGATGGCAGCCCACTTAACACTGAAGGGGCCATAAGAGATCTGGGCACCCAGGTCAACAGCCACCTCACCTTCGACCACCACATTGCCAATGTGGTCAGAAAGTCCTTCTACATGGCACATCTTATAACCAAAGGTTTCACATCCAGGAAGAAATCGGTCATCATCCCTCTCTATTCATCCCTCATTAGACCAGTCATCAAATATAACGCCCCGTTTGGCATGTACCTGGCTAGACACCTACAACAGCTGGAGAGGCCACAAAAGTACCTGACAAAAAAGATCCTATGCCTTAAACACATGCCCTACATGGAGTGATATTTGCTTGACTTACAAAGCCATGTCCGACCCAGCACTACTTGAAATGTTACACCTAAAGAAATCCCAATCGCCCCACGCCACACGTTCCAGAGATCACAACCTCATTACCAAAATTGACAGAACATGCTGGACGGACAGGTTAATCTCCCAAAGACTGCCCATAGTCTGGAATAAGCTTCCCATTCATGTTAAGCAGCGCACCTCGCTGGCCCTCAAGAAAAATTTTGACGAGTGGATGAGTAGCAAAAAGTTCACTCCAGGGATCACTCCAGTTGCCCTACTGGATATGGGCACTGTGAACTAACATTGGGTGGCATGGTGCCTGGGCAATTTTTTGGGGCTAGGCTTGTAAAGGCTCCAGGGCCATTAGCCTAGTACACACCTATCAAACTATGCAAATCAGACAAGCATAAGACAGAAAAAAAGGAATTCGGTTACCTTACATTAGTAGACTGCTTGTTGATTTTCTAATTCCTATTTATGTTATAGTTGAGCATATTGTCATTTCATGTTTTGCTGATGAAGATATGTAAAGAAGCAAAACTAAGATTGTTTACATAAAAAGAATAAAAATCAATCCTTTGTAAATAAAGAAAAGGGAAAAGGAAAGCTCCTTAATTTCTTCTATTTCTGATTTGCCTTATTTTAATTTGTCTCCATTTCTCTTTTTAGGAATATAAAGGACCAGTTCATATCCTTTTTTGTCCAAAAATGGTGTTAGTTTGTAGATATGACAATGCAAGGTCGATATCTTTGAAGAATTTAACACCATTAGAAAGGAAAATCTTCAGCATGGCTGGGAACAGTAAATGTACTTTTATCTGCTTTTTCTTAAGTTCTCTTTTAAGGGGAAGGAATTGTTTCCTTTTAGACATCACTGTTGCTGAATCGTCATTATCACAATGAATAATATTTCCTTCTGCTTCAAGTGGTGACTTATCCCAGGCAGTTTTGAGTACCAGTTCTTTATCCTGAGACGAAATAAATTTAACCGCGATGGACCTCGTGGAAGTACCAGACTTTGATACAGGATTAACCAGAGATCTGTGTGTTCTCTCTATAACAAAAGAGAGAGCTTCAAGCAAATAAAGAAGTTATGTACTCACCATAAAGTTCCATGTGAGTTGTTCATCTCGGGTTTACATTAAATCAACGAAAATCCATTACATCGAATACCATAACAGCGACACGTATTACTCGAACCACGTAAATACCAAATGCACTAAACCACGAAATTTAAAATATTGAACGTTCATAGTCGGCCAACCCTACCACCCGCTACATACTACCTACCCAAACAAAATAAATAAACCACCTACATACACTAACCAAACCCTACTCCTAACCCTAAAGTAAAGCACCAAAACTCAACTTCTAACCCTACACTAAACCCCACATACACAACTATCTATGCGCTATCCTTAACCCTCCCTAACCCTAAGGTCCGTAACTACCGCACACTTCCCCTACGGAGATATACCTAAACAAAATAAATAATACACATAAATACATTTAACAAAACCCTACTTCTAACACTACACTAAATCTTTCACACATTACCTATCTATACACTTACCTTAACCCGTACCCTAACCCTAAGGTCCGTAACTATTGCACACTTACCTTACGGAGCTATACTGCAGACAGGCCAACCAAAACACTTCGACATTTCGAATTTCACGGTTTTGCATGTTCGACAATTATGTATTTTGCACAATACGTGTTGATTTCATATTCGCGTAAACAGAGTTTCGACAATCTAATAGGAACCTGTTCATCTCACCTTCATTGTTTACTGATGGGTTCGGAACCGATCCTCGGCTCCGACTCGGCTAACTGCAAAAGCTCAAGGTCTTCAACCAGCTCGAGGCCAACTCCCTATCCCATGATGCACCCTGATTTTCCCTTAGATCTTGTTTGCTGTGTGACTACTTAATACTATAACTATGCCACTCAGAGGGTTGGATAAGAGACAAAGCCCTCTATACAGACCTCAAGTAGACTGGATGGGGGTTGGAGGGTGGGACGTAAGAATGAAGACGAGATGAACAACTCACATGGAATGTTATGGTGAGTACATATACTTCTTTATGTGAAGTTGTTCTATCTCGCTGTTCATTCTTTACTGATGGGTAGTGTCCCAAGCACCATCTTCTTGGGTGGCTCACTGGAGTATATTCCTCAAAACTGTGGAACCAAAGGAGGCCCTGTCCCTGGAGGCCTTGTCTACTTTGTAATGAGTGATAATGGTATGAGGTGTTGACCAGGTAGCTGCTGCACAAATCTAATAGTAACCTCGCAGAAAAAGCTAATGAGGTTGAAATAGCTCTAGTAGAGTGGGCCTTTACTTTTTGTTGCAAGGGGGCATTTTGTGAATTATGAATGAAGGAAATGCAATCTGATAGCCATCTTGACAAGGTTACTTTCGTCACTGAGGCACCCTTCTTTGACTCTGAAAAGGAAACAAAGAGTTGATCCATTGACCTGAATTGTTATGTTCTTTCCAAATAAAATTGTAGTTGTCTATGAACATTAGGATTGTGCAGTATGTGTTCCATCCTATTTGTGTATTGGGGAAAGAAAACTGGCAACTCAATAGATTGGTTAAGATTTGCCTCTGAACAAACTTTTGGTAGAAAGGATGGATTAGTTCTGAGTGAAACTCTGTCACTATGGAAAATCAGATAAGGAGGTTAGCTGGTTAAGGTTTGCAGCTCAGAAATCCGTCGAGCAGAAGTAATGGCTATCGGAAAAATAGTCTTCCATGAAAGGAATTTCAAAGAACATGATGAGGCTGGTTCAAAAGGAGGTAGTATGATTCTAGATAGAACAAAATTTAGATTCCATGGCATGACTGGACCTTTGATTGGTGGCCTCAAATAAATGGCACCTTTAAGAAAGGCTTTAGCAAGTTGATGCGACATGACATTAGAGCCTTGGAAACCAAAATGAAAGTTTGATATTGCTGCTAATTGAACTCTAATGGTAGCTGAAGCCGCTCCTTTGTTGAAAAGTTTAGTTAGGAATTCCAGTATAGATGGGATCAGAGCTAAATAAGGATCAGCATCATTCTGAGAGGCCCATAAAGAAAATCTCTTCTATTTTCTAAGATATAACTTTCTGGTAGATGATTTATGAGAGGATGTTATATGTTGGGCCTTGGTAGAGGGGTTGTAAATCCGGGCTATTGTCGGAATTGGAGCAGCCGAGCTGTCAGTTTTAGGGAGTGAAGGAAGGGTGAAGAGCCCCCGATGAATGGGTCAACAGATCCGGAACTGGATCCAGGGTTTTCCAGAAGATGAGGCTGAAGGAAGGGAAACCAAATCTGCCGAGGCCAGTAAGGGGCTACTAATATCATGGTCCTTCCCAGACATTTTGTTTTCTGTAATACCATGGGAGCCAGAGGGAAGGGGAGAAATGCATAAAGGAGACCCAGGGGCCAATTGTGCACCAGAGCATTCCCTTGGGGCTTCCCCTGGTTGGGGAATTAGGGCAAAGTAGCTGCTGCATTTTGTGTTTGTTGCAGTGGCAAAAAGATCGCAGCAAGGCTGGACCCACCTGCGGAAAATCTTTTCCGCTACTTGTTGCTTCAGGGACCACTCGTGAGGCAGTAGGTTTGCCCTGCTCAGTTTGTCTGCTATCACACTGAATTTCCAAGGGATGTGCATTGCTAACAGAAAGCACTGGGAGGAGATTGCCCACTGCCATACTCTTATGGCCTCTAGACACAGGAGGTAAGATTTGGTTCCTCCTTGTTTGTTGATGTACCAGACTACTGAGATGTTGTCCGTCTGAATTGCAATTGTTCCCAGAGGTAGAGAGTCTTGAAAGGAATGCAACACTAGAAGTACCGCTCTTCATCTCCAGGACATTTATATGCAGGTGAGCCTCGTGTTTCTTCCACGTGCCTTGGGCTGTTCTTCCCTGAAAATGCCCCCCACCCACTCAATCAAGGAAGTGTCCATAGTCACTGTGGCTATGGGATTGGGTAGAATGAATGGATGTCCCTGAGATACATGCTGAGATGTCAGCCACCATTGAAGGTCCTTCTTGCACACATTCGTTATGACAATTTGATGTGACATTGGAAGTTCCTGAAAGGACCATTGAGAGAATAGGAGCCATTGTAGAATTTGCACATGCATTCATGCAAAGGGAATGGCAATGATTGCTGCTGCCATCGATCCTAGCAATTTGAGAACCATTGAGACTGGGGCTTTTTTTCTCGGAAGCAGGTCTGATATTTGTTCTCATAAGAGAAAAATTCTTTCTGGAGTTAGACTTAATGTCATAGAAACTGTGTTTAGTTTTGCGACTATGAAGACGCTCTGTTGCGATGGCGATATAAGGCAGATTTTTTCTGAGTTGATGGTAATCCCCAATTGATTTCATAGGTGTAAGATTGTGTCGCTCGCATGAATGAGTTGGTGCTTGGTGGTGGCAGTGAGGAGCCAGTCGTCTAGATATGGAAACACCTGGAATCCCAACCGTCTCTCTGCCATACATTTGGTGAACACTCTGGGTGCTGTAGTGAGACCAAAGGGCAGAGCGCAAAATTGATAATGGCTGGCTCCCAGCTGGAAGCGTAGATGATCCCTGGATGGTCTGTCCATCTTTGTGTGGTAGTACGCATCCTGAAGAGCTATAGAGCACATCCAACTGTCTTTCCCCAGAAAGGGAAGTATTGACTTAAGCATGACCATCCGAAACTTCGTCTTTTTCACTGACTTGTTTAGTCTCCTTAGGTCCAGAATAGGTCTCCCGTCCCCTGTTTTCTTTAGAACTAAAAAGAACCTTGAGTATGTTCCGGATCCTCTTTGGTCCACTGGGACTGGCTGGATGACTCTTTTGTCTAGCAACATTTGGACCTCTAAGGCTGCTAGGTCCTTGTGACCGGGTGGAATGTCTGGGATTTTCTTTACTAGAGGGGTGGGGTGGCAAAGGGAATAAGAAAAAGCTACACACTAACTACTATATTAATGCTAAATTACAAAATTTTTGCTAAAACTATAGCTATAATATTTAGTATAAAAGAGGATACTGTTGTGGCCCAAAGGTCCAAATCAAGAAACCAAGGAGCAATATGTAGAACAAACACGATAGGACCACCACGATAAATATCATAAAAGGAGGTTTTATTCTTATTTAAAACAAAAGATAAGCGCTTTCGCATGCTAACAGGGCACGCTTCTTTAGATCTTACAAGACAGTTAAAACTGCTTCCTATATATATGTGTTAGCATCATCTTCATGAAAAACACCTGAAGCAATCATTCAATTAACAATTCATCATATTGTGCTCTAGATGTAATTTCATTTAAATGGTAATAAATTAGGATGATTTTAAGTTAACAAAAAGCCATTACATTTAATCTAGTAGCTATATTCAAACTTATACTTGATTGCTATAAAACTATGCAGGCAAACATTCCTTCACATAAAATACAAAACATAACTATACATCTGTCATAAAGTATATATGTATATAAAAGTATATAAAAAACATAAAATGATATAAAATATATAAAAATGCTGTTTTTAACTACATAAAGTAGGTATGTGGCTATGTGTGGAAATAATTCTACAACCACACAGACACACTATATAAAGTCTATTAATAATATGTATGTTCAAATAAAAAGATATTTTCAATTCATATTTAACTATGCACAAAATGTATACATCTCATAAAAACAAAAATCATAATAATAATAATACCAATTATATAAGGAATATATATAAATTCATAGCTTGTTAATCTGAATTAATTTATGTGTTCATGCTTCTAGCACTGGCTTAACGCTTACAAAATTTTTCAATCCTGGATATAAATGTGCATGTAATTCAAATATCCAACATAGTTCAATCAACTTTAAGTAGTTCATTTTATTGCCTCCTCTTTTATTAACAGTTACTATTTGTAATACTCTGAATTTGAAATAATGACTCTTATCAGCAACTATATGTTTTGCAAGTGCATTTTGTTGATTGGACCGCCTGATATCATAAATATGATTATAAATCCTATCTTTAAGTCTCCTAGATGTCATCCCTACATAAAAACAGGGACATAAAGCACAGGTTGCAAGATAAATAAGATTACTGTCATCACATGTAGCATAAAATTTTGGTATAAACTTATAATCTAAAATAGGATGATTAAATGACTGTATATCTGTTATCACATCACACATATTGCAACGACCACAGGGAAAAGTCCCACAACTTTGTTTATCCTTATGTAACCCCTTATAAATGTCAAAACCATGATCTGTACATAAGAGTCTCTTAAGGTTTTTACTATTCCTATAACTAAATCTGGGAGACTCACCTATAATGTTTAGTATAGTGGAATCAGCTGTAAGTACATGCCAATTCCTTTTAATTATATTAGTAACATTCTTATTATCATTCATGTATCTGGTAAAAATCACTCTGGTATCCTTATTAGATCTATTGTGGTAGATACCTGTTTTCTTGATTTCCGTCTTTATGTCACTAATATTCATAAAGACAGCTTCCTTGCCTTGTCTATCATAGATCTGTTATATTCCCTTTCTAAAAATAATTTCTCCATATATTCTATCTGTTTGTGTAGGTCTGAGGTGCCTCTACGGATTCTCTTCAGTCTATGAAATTGACTTCTAACAATGTTAGGAAACACGAACCTGGGATGCATACTTCTGAAATGTAATAGGGCATTCTTCCAACATGGCTTCCGATACAGAGAAGTAGACAGACATCCCTGTGTATTTTTGGAGATAGCTATATCTAAGAAATCAACCTTCAAATAAGAACATGTTATGGTGAATTTCAGAAAATCTGTTGTTGATTCTAAGTATCACACAAAATCATTCAACATGTTAGTATCTCCATCCCAATTCAATAGGATGCCATCCACAAAACGTCTGTATAGGAGTACATGTGAGTAATGTATACTATTAAATAAGAATGCCTTTTCCCAGAAATATACAACCAGGTTCGCATAAGTATTCGCGCATGGGGTGCCCATTGCAACCCCCCCATTTCTGTAGATATAGCTCATCTTTAAACATAGAAACGTTATTAGATAGATCAATATCCAACAGTGTGCAAATTAATAGTTGTTCATCATTGCTGAATCTGTCAAGTTCATTCAGAATATCTCTGATAGCTTCCATCCCATATTCATTTGGAATGGAAGTAAACAGACTCTTCATATCTAAAGTAACCAATAGACAATTTGTGGGTAGAGACTGTTCAAAACACATGTTCTAATTCTTCTAATAGTTGATAGGTATCCCTTAAAATAGTAGGAATATCCCTCACTAGGGGTCCTAACTTAGTTTCAATATAAATAGACATTGTCTCTGTTACCCATCCTTCTCCTGCTACAATGGGACGCATTGGGGGAGGAAAAATGTTCTTATGAACTTTCGGTAATCCTTTTATGTAGGGAATCAAAGGAGACTCTACAAGGAGGTAGGCATACAATTCCTGATTAATGTGTCTACACATAAGGAGATCATATAAATCATCATAAATGCGTTTTAAGATATTTTTAAAATATTCATCGTCGATATTGATATATGTACTGGTATCCTGTAACGTCTCAATCATAGCTTCATTGTAATCACATGTTTTAAACTGCACTATCCCCCCACCTTTATCCGCTGGTTTAATGGATAAATCTATGTTATTCCGAAAGAAAAACAAGGATGCTTGTTCCTCTACATTTAAATTAAAATATGAACTTCTACATGTTTGAGTAGAGAAATATGTGTAAAAGTCTCTTTCACACGTTTTAATAAAACATTCTACACATACCGGCAAGCCAGGAATAAAAGTGCTTTTGCATTTTAACCTATTAATTTTACTCACGTTGGTCTGGTAACTATCTTTGAACATCAATTTCAGCACTACAGAGCGCCCAAACATTCTTAAATCAGTTAATAGTTCACTCAGGTCACTACCTTGAGACGGAATAACAGATAAACCTTTATTCAATAATGATACGTCCGCAGGAGTCAATTCATAGCCTGAAAAGTTAAAAGTTAGGCAGTTCAGTTCCTTGTCCGACATCTTGTTTCCAAGTTCCCACCTGAGAATTTCCTTTTCCAACGTCCTCGACTGCTGGACCTCGTTCTGGATGCTACACGTATTCTCATTGGGTAGGGCAAAAAACATTCAATGCCACTGCTTAATGACTTAGGCCTGGCTCCTGAAATGTTCCCACTCGTGTGATCCAATAAAGCCTGTTGGTTAGGTGGGGGAGCATCTACAACTGAAGGAGTGATTCATTCAAAACCTCCACTCGATGATGTACCAGGCACATATTTTTCATTCATAATATCGCTCATAGGAATATTTGCATTTAAAGTGGCAGCATCAGCTACTAAAGATTGAATGTTCATGATATTATTAGAGACAGCACGTACAGGATGTGAAACAGCATTGGCAAAGCTATAAGTCTCCAGTCCCCTGTTTTCTTTAGAACTAAAAAGAACCTTGAGTATGTTCCGGATCCTCTTTGGTCTGCTGGGACTGGCTGGATGACTCTTTTGTCCAGCAACCTTTGGACCTCTAAGGCAGCTAGGTCCCTGTGACTGGGTGGAATTGTCTGGGATTTTCTTTATGAGAGGGGTGGGGTGCAAAGGGAATAAGAAAAAGCTACACACTAACTACTATATTAATGCTAAATTACTAAATTTTGCTAAAACTGTAGCTATAATATTCCAAGAAAAAAAGTTTTTCACCGCACCAAAGCTGCTGAACGTCTGATCAAGTTGCAGCGGCAAACGAGAGCTGGGGGAGATCAGGCTGCATCATGGGATAGGGAGTTGGCCTCGAGCTGGTTGAAGACCTTGAGCTTTTACAGTTGGCTGAGTCGGAGCCAAGGATCAGCTCCATACCCATCAGTAAAGAATGAACGGCGAGATAGAACAACTTCACATCTAAAGTTTTTAGGGAGCCAGGTAGTCAAGAAATTAACCATATTGTTATCTTCTGTTCCTTTTGCTAGACCAAAAATACGGATGTTGTTCCTACGGGACCTGTTCTCAAGCTCATCTATTTTGGCTAGTAAAGAGCTGTTCTGTTTTAACAGGAATTCAGTATTGTTCTTCAATTCACTTAATCTTCCTTCCATATCATTCAAGAAATCTTCAATACATGAAATCTTATTTATCTGTAACTGCAGAGCTTCATTAATTTGTTCCATTTGTTTGGAATAGTTTTTCTTAAGGTCATCTATTTGGTGTCCAATCTATCTATTTTCAAAGACTTTAATATTAGTCAGTAATGACTGAAGCTCTTTTTCTGAACACAGAGTCTTCAAATGCTGCTTGTATAACTCATGGTGCTGCAAGATACAATGAAGAAAATTTCTCTCTCAGATTTTGGTAGGAAAATAGTTGAATTTTAAGATAATGTTTTGATATAATCCTTTAAGACACCAAAGTTTATCGTAATTCACTTAACTGGGTTGTTTAGGATTATTTAGAAATAACATTTCCTGTCAGAAATATATATAGTAGCAGAACAGAAGAAAAGTGCTGCTATCCTAGTCTCATGCTGGCCAGTTTCTGGGCTTTCTTGAGAAAAAAAGCTTCTAGCTCTGGGGCACAGGACACCCACCCCTTTTTTTCAGGCTGAGGGTCTTCTAAAAGTGAACATGGAAAAAAGTCCCTTAGGGAAAAATGTAGGCAATGGCATATGGATAAACCTAGAAAGTCCGTAGTTAAAATAAGTATTGAGCACATGTCCTTACAGACCTCTTCAGTTCTATGTTGGCCTGAGGGTGCTGACATCAGATAGATATAGCAATATTGTCTATTTTATTAGAAACACCATATCCATATGTTTTAACCCCTTTTAGAGGTAGACAGCAGAGGGCCAGCACTGGAAGCAGCCTTAACTCTTTTGCACAACTGCAACATAGTTGGATACTGTATTCCAGACATTCATGTGGGAAGCCAGTGTAAGTCAGATAACTGTTTCTACTCAGAAAATTATTCAGGCTTCTGTCTTGCATGAAGTTCTGGCCATATTAATCGAATGTCCTAGCAGCTCCTTTCAATTCAGCTATTTTCATGACTGCAGTTCTTTCCCGTATAATGGTGTCTGGCCCTCAGATAAGCAGCTAATAGGGCTAACCCTACGCCCATCTTTTCTGACTACAATAAATTCATGCAGGAATAAGTGGTAGCCTGGCAATGTGTAAGTTGTCTAACACCAGTGTGAACACATCCCACCTCAGCTGTTGTTCTCCCAGTGAAAAGGAAGAGAGATCCCCCTCCCCAGAAACATCTGATTCCAAATTTGAGGATGAAGAGGAACTGGTTTTGAGAAGAAATTGAACCTCGTGAGAAAACATTTTGGTGACTAGTTATGAAACTGCCTGATTCTCTAAAACAAAATACCTGAATATCCAGGGAGTGCAGAAGTCTAAATCCATGGCCATTCTGCCAGTTATTCAAGTCACTGGGGGGTGCATTGGAAAGCATCTTATTATAACCAGACTCCTAGCTACCTTTTCCCAAGAAACAAGAGCAATTCTACTAAGTCTTACACAAATTTAAGCATTTACCTTAAAAACTGTTGTAGATATGTCCAGGAAACACTAACTTCATATCTAGGCTCAACAAATTATCCAATGACAGGAAAACTAAGTAGCTTGACCACTTTAGCAAAAAGGTTTATACTTCAATTCTGGGTATTAATTCCCACCCCCCATGATTCAGTTTCAGGGGAATCCCTTTAGACAAACAGATGTCATGAAAACAATAATTAAGACAAAACACTAATGGCGGGATTATTTAAACTGCTTTGAAAGTGGGGAAATATGTAACTAAATTTGGCTACGATGCTGTAGACATTTGTGCTGGGGACAGCCATAGGCACATTATTAGAGGCATGTCAGAGTCAGAATACAAGTCTTTCCTGGATATGTAAAAGGTCAGCTACTCAAGTCACCCTCCTTTCTGATACATGTTTAAGAAGTTGGAAGCAAGGGACATATCTATGTTTTCTATAAAACATTTTTTACACCCCCCCCCCATGAGATACTTCCATAAAAGAATGTCCCTTCTCCTGAAAGCAGTCCTGCTCAGAGCAATATAAGCAAAAGAGAATATATGAGAAAAAATCTGTAGAGGGTATAGGGTGCATAGGAGCCTGCACCCCCTGCAAAAAAAAATAAATAAAAAAAAAACTGTTAAAACTGTTTTCAATATGTGGCATTGCAATGAATATAATAGGCACTTTGTGATCACATGAGTGATCTCCAAGTGATCATGTTGTAATCTTACATAATGGAACCCTTTCATATAAGTTGTTTTTCTTTCAGCTTTTCCCGGTTAGGGGCCGCCACAGTGGAACTCCGGTCCACTAATGATTGGCAGTTGATTTTTATGGTGCCAAGGTGCCAGCCCAATGCCCAACCTTCAACGAAGGCATGCCCATTCGTGCAAGTCTTTTGAACGCCACTCGACCGCGGGGTGGACATGCAGACTCCACACAGAAGGCGCTCCAGCAGAGAATCGAATGGGAGAACCTCTTGCTTTAAGGCGACAATGCTACCGCTGCACCACTGTGGAATGAACCCATTCATATAAGTAGGATCCAGATATTCTAGCATATCAAGCCCTGCATTAAGATTAAAAGGAAAATTATCTAAAAGTGACTAGCAGACAGTATATATCCCACAGTAGAGGAGTACTATGACAAAAATGGGAGCTACTCTGAAAAACCCTCAGAAGAGAATTCTGTACCCTCTGCAGTCATGTCCAATCTCCATATCATGGCCCAGGGTAGGCAGCATTCCCGCAGTCTAAGCAAGAAGGTACTACAGCATGTACCAATGTAGCTAAGTAAGATAATGGAATTAAATTCTGTATCTGAACAATATTTCTTCGGTGGAGGTAAGGTGTCTATCACAACTTGACACATGGCCCTTCATCAAGAACAAGGTTGAAATATCAGTATTGTAAAACAAATTCCAATCTATTCCCCTATAAGTATGGCCCTTCATCAAGAACAAGGTTGAAATATCAGTATTGTAAAACAAATTCCAATCTATTCCCCTATAAGTAATAAAAAATAAGGCAGGAAAGTATGATAGAGATACAATGACATATATTACTATTGTCTCAGTTGCAAGAGAATTGAACTTCAAAACAGTTCTCTAACAACCATCAGAGAACTAAATCCAAATAGTCTTCTAAATAAAAAAATATCAGGTACAGATTCCAGAGTGAAGGACAGATAAAGCTGGAATCTCTCTAAAGGGCGATATATATATATATATATATATATATATATATATATATATATATATAAAATGAACATCATCATCATCATCATGATAGAACCCTCTGGTGCCTCACAATTCCAGTAGGTAATAGCCATATGAATTTACGCCAGGCACCACCCTTTTGGGATCTGTTTGAAATTTGAAGGGTAACTCAATTAAAGGAAAATGCCACCTTAGAACTATATATATATATATATATATATATATATATATATATATATATATATATATATATATTCACTCTATCTTGACTTTCTGAACTATTTTTACACCTCAAAATCACTCTGACTTCATCTTATAGAATTACCTTTTCTACAAAATTTCTGCCAATGGGGCTTGACATATCAATGTGATCTTGTTTTTCTTCAGAACTTTCTCTTTCCCATAATCCATTTCAAGTCTGCTTTATATGAGTCATGCTAGACATAAGGAAGTAGTGGTGTATTTCCATGCATTGAAGTATAATGGGATTAGTGTCGGTCACTGTCATCTTACATATCTTATGTGACAGGCCTGTTTATTTCTTAAATGGCCCTCATTTGTGTGCGTCTCAGGGCTTGTTTTACAGTATACTAAGGGAGTTATACAGCTGCAACCAAAAGAAAGCTAAACTGCAGACCTTTGTTCAAAGTAGCTTTTTGTAGTCCAAGATGAATTGACAGCTCCCCACAGTTCTATAAACATGTTGATACTTTACACATATTACAAGAAAAGATATTTTCTTACTTTTCTCTAAATGTCAGAGACATCTTTGATACTACATTAAAGGCATCTTAAAATGTAAAGTAATATAAACAAACATTTAAAGTTTAAAGCTTAGCATTTCAATACTGTGATGCTGCTTAGGGACATTTGTCAAAAGAGGTGACAATTGTATTTGAACCATTGACTGATCTAATTGTTCTGCTTTGCTTTGAAAGGCATGGCTACATTGGAAGCAGCTGTGAATCAGTGTACGTTCTCTTCCTCTCTACAATAAAGACAATGGAAAAGAGTTTCATATCTCTGTCTTTTTTTAACAGCAGCTCCTGATATAAGCTGGACTAATTACCAGTATAAGATTGTCAGCAGTCATACCTGTCAATCTATTAGAGCATTAAATCTCAGAAAAGCCATAAATAAAAGGGGAACAAAGGCCCAAAAATAGGGACAATTTTTAAATATTGCTCTTACAAAGAGAAATTTGATAGAATAACAGGTGTGAAGTCTGAAAATCAAATGTCTGTCATTATTTTCTAACTTCAGGCTTTAATGATTTCTCACTAATTTGCCAGAAAACCAAATTTTATGAAAAACGGACCAAAAATATGAGGCAAAAATCTGGACTTTCTGTGAAAATCTGTACAATTGAGAGGTATGTCATGAGTACCCAACTACAAATTTCTCTTGTCTGTGGTATGTCATGCAGACATTGACAAATCCCTCTGCAAATTATGCGCTTAAAAAAGTGGGTTGTCTTTCTCTTCCTTTAATTCCAAGGCAAGAAAATGAAAATTTATAAAGTGCAAGCAGGTTTCTGGTACTTACACAATACTGAAGCAAGCCATACTGTACAGAGAAACGCAGTCTAATAGTTGAAGTAAACTGTAGCAGAAAGTGGAGTTTTCCTTCAAGCACAGTACAGTACCAGAGACACAATTATAATTATAAAGGCATTCAATCGGGACATCATGGATGCCATACTGAATGCTGCTTTGAGATCAAGAAAAAAACAGAACAGAATATAACTGTTGATCTCAAATGGTACAAATGCCGCTAACAACCACATTAACAGTTCTCTTCCCACTACCCATGGATCTATGACCAGAATTATGTCATTAAGACAAAAAGCAGGAGTACATCAGCATATATACCACTTTTTCAATCACCTTACCATAAAAAGAAGGTTGATAATTATCTGCACAGTTTATATAATCAATGGTGGTCTCCTGAGAATGAGGTAATCACAGCCTCTTTTTAAAGTGATGTTAAAAAAAAACAATCTGTTAGATAAGTAGATGTGATAAAAAGTGGTTCTAGTTTATTTACGCAACCATACACTAACCAAGTTAGACCATTCTTGTCCATCCTATTTACAAGGCAAGTGTGGATATAGTGGTCACAGTTACTGTGAGGGACAAACTGAAAAATTTTTTTTCAAAAAGGGTTCATATAGAACTCATATCAATAACATGGAGCTGTAGACAGATTAACTGATTAAGAATAAATATCATAATTGTTGACTAAAACTATCACTTCCATGAATAGATGCCTGTCTGTACAGTCTCATTTTGAGTGCTGAGTGATAGATTTACCATTCCATTTCCACATTTCATGGTCACATTTATTTTGGGGATGGGGTGTTCGCCTGCAGCTGACAGGCTCAACACCTAGTAGCCCCTTTAAGTGTAAGCCTTAAAGACAAATTAGAATATAATACATAAGGACTTGTACTGCTATATTTTCCACAAGTACTTGTATAACAAAGTAAAAGTGAAATAAGGACAAATGACTAGCCGATGTCTGATTTATATGGCAAGTGGCATCATATGTAATTCAGTGATAGCTATATAGCCTGTTAATTAAGCATGCATAGTACAATACTTTATAAGCTAAATAGCTAAGGTCAGCAAGCAAGTAGATTAAACAACCAAAAACACTACGGCAGTTGTTTCACGTAGAGTCATGAAACAAACCAAACATTGATACTGTCTGGCAATTAGCACAGAGAATTAAGGCTCAGAGTTTTTTTCTGTAGTTAAGGATACAGGGTTTGATTCCTTTAAATTCCATTTAAATACCATGCGACTCTGAGCAAGACACTTAACCAGAGAAAAAAGTCCTGGGTCACCCTTGAAACAGGACACGTCTGTTCAACAGGTTTACCCAGTTAGCAAATTTATAAAATTAAAAAAAAATGTTATGTGTGCAGTACTTGAAAGAAGGAAAAACAGTTTCAGTATATATGAGATATAAAGCTCTTATTTTGTTGTAGCATGTACGTTCAATGTAAGCTACTTCCCATTATTGGGGAAAAAGGGAGCAGCTCTGTATTCAAAGAAAAAGAATAGTATAGATGGAGGTCAAGGAGTTAATAGTTCAAATTATTCATGGGCTTTTATTACTAGTTATAACAAAGATACCTCCAATACAACTACGATCATTCATAAATATTGGGAACTTTTCAAAAAATTTACTATGTAGATAACCTATGCAAGGGTTCTATTCAATTTATTTATAAAAGAAGCATGAATATTAAGAATATTTTAGAACACAAAAATAAGAGTGGGCAAGGAACAGCTACCAATAAAAAAGTCACATTTAAGTGCGGTGGGTGTACACAATGCACATATGTTAGTAATACTAGTTGTATATATATTCCTAGTAGGGCCAAACTGATACAACAAAAGAGTATAGTAATTGTGAGAGTAAAGGCATTATATATTTGGCTATATGAGCAGCATGTAATGCCTTTTATGTGGTCAAAACTGAAAGAGCACTGAAAAGGAGAATTTATGAGCATTATTATAGCATAACAACATCATATAATAATAATGCTTTGTTTAAACACAGTTTGGGTTGCAAAGATTTCAGGTTTACTTTTTTGTGTTGAAAAGTCTCCCTTGGAATATCAGAGGAGGGTTATGGGAGCAGAAAATTAAATATTGAGAAAGTTACTGGCAAATATATTTACAGGCCAATGAGGCCCCTGGCTTGAATGTTATTATCTCTATAGCACCTTTACTAAAATGAGAGCAGCTAGACTATACATTTTATTTAAAATGTTTTTATATGGTTGATAGGACCTTTTTCAATTGTTTAATTGTTTTTTGTATAAGACAAAATATACAAGTCTTGATATTTTATATAGTATATTTTATACAATGTGTTCATGTGCTTTTTCAAGTTTTAGCTTATGTAATTTATTTGCATTATCAGATTTTGCTCACTAGAGGGTAGTATTGTCATATAAATCCAGTGGGTAGTCAAATTTGGTAGCGTGTGATTATTTTGTACACCTGCCTTTCCTAATACAACAGTAGTTTAAAGCCTCTAATTATAGTTTGGGATGAATTTTTATGCGAATGAACTGCATTTAAGGTATTATTTGCATTTTTATTGATTTTATTTTTTTTATACAGTGGCCTTGATTAGTGCAAATTATTTTATTATTCCTCCAATTTATTGTTCAATTAATTACTCATTTATGAATTAATTTATTTAAGTCATCTTATTTGGATTTGTAAATAAGGAGGGAACACAGAACACTTAGGGTTATTTCTGAAGAGGTCTCATGGGTAGGAAGATGAAAAATGCCATGATACAGTTCATAGGTTGGTACTAGGCTATCGGCCCTAGGGCCTATAAAAGCCTAGCCATAACAATTCCCTGGCTATTTCTTCCCACACTATTTACTTCCCTGGACCCCTGTCTAGCAGGACGACTGACATGATCCCTGTGGTGAATTTACTTTCTTTCATCCAATCATCAAGGCTCCTTTTGAAGAGTGCCAAAGAGGTGCTCTGCTTGACATGTATGGGCAGTCTATTCCACAGTCTGGGGAGTCTCTAGGTCAGGAACCTATCCCTCCAGCATGTTTTGTTCATTGTGATGACAAGGTTTAGATCCCTGGAGCATGTAGCTTGGGATTTCTTTAAGTGTAGCATGTCCAAAACAGCTCTGGGGTTGACATGGTCTTGTATGTTAAGCAGAGATCGCCTTGGAGTACACAACATGCGACAGAGTATAGCTGGAGTTTTTAAGGCGGTCAGCATAGGGCATCTGCTTTAGGCCTGTGATTCTTTTAGTGAGGTATTTCTGAGGCCTTTTGAGTTGTTGCAGATGTCTTGAGAGGTACATACCAAATGGGGCATTGTATTCTATAATGGGTCTAATGAGGGATGAGTACAGTGGGACAATAACCTCCTTTTTTCTGGATGAAAAGCCCTTAGTGATGAGGTGTGCCACACAGAAAGATTTCCTGACTGTTGTGGCGATGTGGCTACTGAAGATGGGACCACTGTCCACTTGTGTCCCCAAGTCTCTTATCACACTTTCGGTGTTTAGTGTACTGCCACCTATGTGGTAATTCACAGATACATGCTTTTTCCCAAAGGGGATAACTATATATTTCTTGGCATTGAGCTTGAGCCCATGGCTCTGGCACTAAGCATCTGTTTCTGTAAGGCCCTTTTGTAGAGTATCCACATCATTTGGAGATTCAATAATGGCTCCCAGTTTGCAGTCATCTGCAAACTTTGTTAGCCAGAGTCCCTTAGTGTTGGCCTGTACTTCAGAGAAGTAGATGCCAAACAAGAGAGGTCCCAGGACTGAACCCTGAGGTACTCCACTTGTCAGTTGTCTGGAGCTGGATTTGGAGTCAGCTACTTTTACAGTGTGGGTTCTGTCAGTAAGCCAGTTGGCAACTCATTGAGTGACGTAGTGCCCAGCTTAGTAAGTTTATCTAAGATTCCAGAGTGGGGGATGGTGTTAAAGGCCTTGGCGATATCCACATAGGCTGTGGACTGCCTTACTCTCATCCACGGCTCTGGAGACCGATTCGAAGAAGTCAATCAGGTTCAGGAGACAAGATCGGCCCTTCACAAACCCAAACTGGGTGGGGCCTAGTGTTTAAAGGTTGCCAATGTCTTTGTTTATAAGTTCCATGATAATATGTTCCATGGCCTTGCAGATCAGGCTCATCAGACTGATGGGGAGGTAGTTCCCGGGAACCAAGGTGGATCCCCCCTTGTGAAGTGGGATAACTGTAGCTGTGTGCCACTCAGTGGGCATGAAGCCTGAGGTGAGGGTATGATTAAACATGACACTTAAGTGAGGTGCCAGTTCATTTTGTAGTTCATGTAGTACATAGCCCGGGATGTCATCTGGTCCCATGGATGCTGTATTCTTAGCTTTGGAGAGTGCATTTTTTACCTGTGTGGCCATTATTACCGGAATTTGGCAATCTTCCGGTATTGAGATGGGCCATTTAGGGGGTGAGAGGGGGGTGAAGTTGGCACTGAATCGATCTGCCAGGATATTGGCAATATCCTTGGGATCAGTATATTTAATGCCATTCTGTTGTAGCTCAGAGCAGATCTGAGCATTAGCATTTAGATTCTTGACATAGTTATAGAATGCCTTGTGGTTGTCTTTGGAATCTTTGGCAATTTCATTTTCGTAACTAGCTTTGGAGGATTTTATGAGGGATCTCAGCTTCTTACTGAAGCTGGTAAGGGAGTTTTTTGCATCCTGGGATTTTCCTCTCTTCTGCAACAGTTTCTTCCTTTTGTTGTAAAGTTTGCTTATGGCAGGGGAACCACCAGACTGGCTTCCTTTTTTTTGGAGGAGAGCATCTTGGTTCTATTTAGGATGGCACGATTCATGCATGAGGGGATGTGCTCGTACAGTGCCTTAGTGTAGGACCCAGTAGTCGAACTTTCAGTTCCCGTCTGCATGGGTGTCATGAAGTTTGTAACTTCTGACTTGAGTAGCATGAAGTTGGCTTTGGAGAAGTTTTTTTATGGAGGTTTCCTTACTGGGAGGTGGGGGTGGGATGTGGATGTTAAGGGTGATTAACTTATGGTCTGATCTGACCAATGAGGGGGTGACCATAGGTGTGGAACATCGATTTCCCATGTTGGTAATGACCAGGTCTAGGATATTGGAGCCCCTGGTGGGACTATGGATTAGTTGATCCAGGGCATTGGGATTTATGAATTCCAAGAACAGTTGGGCAAAGGTGCTGTATTTTCAATTTTCCTTGGTTTTGTCCATTAAAGTTTCAGATTGCCGTGGACCTTTGAGTTCTTGGTTGTCTGTTTTGGTGTCTCTACAGTGCACTTTTTGGTTTTATTGAGTTACTTGTAAGTGAACTAATATAGCCATAGGAGAAAATACATATCAGATTTATTTTTTAAACGCTAATCACTACTAAAGACAACACAGCCGATTTTATTCATAGGCAGTACTTCAAAAAACAAATTATTAAATAAACTAGTAAATGTGACTGTTATACACAAAACTAAGACATTTCAACATCTACAGCTGGGCAGAAAAAAATAAGTATTTCCAGATATTCTAAAGAGCAGTTGATAAAGACTGGAATAGTGCAAATGCAAAAGTAAATTTGTTCAGCATGCATCACTTTATTTCCTTTTGTGCAAGATAATTCAGGTCAGGCATAAATGGTGTGTTTAGCTACAAGGGGAATATATGCTTAGTTGCATAAGGCAAAGGTTTTTTAAGACTGTGGTATCAAAGGAGGATGAATAATCACTAAAGCTTCCTGGAGTCCATTTATATTTGTTTGATCAAGCTGAGAATCCCACTCAGTCTGCAAAATATTGAGCCTAAGCTTAGTTTCCACCACGATAATAGTAATACTGAACACCAAACTAGGGCAAGTTTACTTTTTCAGCATTAATTATTTACTCAGACTGCCCTGAGGAATACCTGATGGTGGTCTTTCTGAAAGTTTTGGGTTACGTCAGCCTCAGTTCTGATGGTCCCACTAGTGAGCATCAAAACAGGGAAAATCTGGTGGCAGCACAGAAATATTTGGGATCATTGCCAGTCCTTGTAGCAACAAATCCTCATTACTGTCATAGTCAGAAAGTACTACTGGGGTGGAAGAGCAAGTCAAAACCAGCTCAGAGCCCTTCTCTGTGGTTCAACATCCCACTCAGTCCCTGTCTACAAATGCCTTGTGTGCATTCTTAACTTGCATGATAGATGAGTGTTTGGGCCACATTTTCTACAGCTATATTCATTAAGAGTGTCAACACTTGTACTTATTTTCTCATTCTATATAATAGCAATGTGCATCATCTTTAATAAATGCCAAGACTAAAGCTTCACACATTGAAGTGAAATTATTTATGTAAGGGGATAGTGCTGCACAAATGTTTTATAGGTATTTTTCAGTTGCTTTATGTGTACAAAATGTAAACAGCATAGACTACCTATCATATCTTTTTATACTTCAGTTTAATGCTACTGTTGCTGAGGTGGAAGGGTTTTGGATAGATGGAGATGCAGTGGAGCCATGCCTCAGACTGTGCTTGCAGAATGGGGGTAATATTTAGATAACCTGTCTAAAGATGAAGCAGAAGTGGAAGTGGTCCAATAAACTCAGATGCAAGCATCTATATGTAAAGTAAACAATGTCAGAATTTAAGCACCACTGATTTGCAAATCAATGTTGTAGCCAGACATCCTGAAAATAGTCACATGTAATACCTCTGTGATGTGGTATGTCAACAAACAAGGAGGCAGCTACTTCTATCCATTCTGTAAATTGGTCATGTTAGCATGGGAGTTGGACTGGACACATGACCTGCATCTCCAAGTAGCCTACATACCCAGTGAACAGAACATAGTTTAGACCCCCCCCCCCAAAAAAGGTACTTTTGCAGTACACTTAAATGGTAGCTGGCCAGGGAAGCCTTCCTGACTATAGTTCAAAAGTGGGAAATCCCAAGAGCAGACTTGTTCACCTCAACCATCAATGGGAGAAGTTCTGCTCCAAGTTTCCTTGCACAGGAATAAAAAGGAAACGGCTGTAGGTAAAACCAAGGTGCACAAAACCAGAACTGAGTACAAACAACAATGCACCAAGGTAACACACAATAGCGTCTTTAATGAAAAAAATAATAAAATAATAAACAGAGGTAAGCGCTTTCGCAACACTAGTTGCTTCTTAAGACAAGGATATTAAAGCAGTTCATTGCTTAAATACTCTTGAAACCAATTAACATAATTAATGAAATCATTAAGGAGAGAATTGTTTAAAAACACATAAGTCATATAAAAATATAAAAACATTTATAAATGAGACAGTATGTAAATAATATTATCTATATATAAAAAAATTATTATCTCTATATAAATAAAAAATATATAAAAAATCCTGGTCTTAATGGCACTACCTCTCTGGTTCCTTTTTTAAAAGCCAAACGCCTTAAACACAAAAAATTCTAGATATAGGATTTTTTTATATATTTTTAATGAACTGTTTTAATATCCTTGTCTGAAGAAGCAACTAGTGTTGCGAAAGTGCTTACCTCTGTTTATTATTTTATTATTTTTTCATTAAAGACGTTATTGTGTGTTACCTTGGTGCATTGTTGTTTGTACTCCCTTGCACAGGAGTCTGGGCAGTGAATGCTTTCTCAGTTTCCTGGAACAAGGGTCTTCTGTAGGTCTTTCTACCCATCAAATTCCTTCCAAAGGTTATGTTAAAATCAGGAAAGCAACAGACAGGGTTCTTCCTTATAGCAATCTTCTGGCCAAGGTAGCCATATTTTTTCTGAAATAGTACAAATCAGCACAGAGCAACACCTGCCCCTTCCATCACACTGTATCCTCTGAATACAATAAAAAGTATCCATGGTTTACCCAAAATCCTACAGCCACAAACCAGTTGATCAGACTATTTCAGCCTAGTCTTTCACAGTGTTTAACATGCCCAGGAGGTGAGTTGAATACTGCAGAAGACCAGGAAGCCTTACTTCTGCAAGTCTCATCTGTCTAAAGAGAAGATATCTTTAATCTTGTGCAGTTCCATGTAAAACAAACCATCAGCTGCCTTAGCTCATATTGTTCTATTGATAAGGATGCACATATCAAAAAAGATTCATCAGTTGTTGTTGTTGTTGCGTCTTTCGGCTTTTCCTGGTTAGGGGTCGCCACAGCGGAACTCTGGTACGCTAATGATTGGTAGCTGATTTTTACGTGCCGAGTTACCAGCCCTGACGCACAACCTTCAACGAAGGTACACCCATTCACGCATGTCTCCAAGCAGAAGACGCTCTAGCTGAGAATCGAACCGGACAGCATCTTACTGTGAGGCGACAACGCTACCGCAGCACCACCACTGCGGGGGTATACTATATAAATGCCTAAATATTGCACCTCCCAAAAGGCTTTTCTTCTTATATAATGTCCCTCCAGCTACTCGTTAGCTTAACTGACCAGGTCTGTACCTCCTCCTTTTTCTACCAGCTCAATACATAACATCCTTTTGTTGTCTAGTCCATTGTGGACCTCACCAAGTATATTATAATATGATACTGCACATTTCTAAACTTCTTTCCAGAGAATTTGCTTGCTCTAACTACTCTTCTGTACATCAGTAATCAATAAACTTTTTCACATCCCCATCTCCTTATCTACCCAGTCTAGTAAATGCACCAACATCCCTGGTGACATGTTCATGCATATGAGTAATGTGGGCATTAAGTACATTCTACCCTAACCTTTGAGGACCCCTTTTAATATCCATGTTCTGGAATGTCCTGTCTTCATTATAACCCATTAAGATCTCTAATTCCAGCTAATCTTCCTGCCATAGTCGTGCTGGACAGGAATTTTTTCCATTGCTCCATCATGCCTATATCTCCATTTCTTCATTGACTTCTCCCTCACCTTCCTTTCAGTGGGTAAAAATACATTCATTCAGTCAGCCAATCATATGTTAATGAGCCTATCTACTAATTACCATTCATATAGCCATAAAAACATAAATATGATAACTAGAAAAAAATAAATATGTGAAACTGAGCATACTTGTATATCAAGACAACAACAAAAAAAGACAAATAAATAGGTGCATAAAATACTCATATAAACATTTATAAGCTACAAAAAAGAGGGGTACTTAGAAACCATTGGAGTCCTCCAAACAGCAGTACCAAAGCCACTGCAACACTAAGTCCATCAAAAGCAAAAGAACTATACACAGACATTTTAAACACAGTTATAAACTATACTGGGGATGACTGGAGGATTCATGCTGAATGGCAGGACACCCCACAACTCTTGCAGATAGAGGGTTGGTCAAATCAAGTAAGGTAGAAAAAACTGTCAGTATAATTTTAAATGAAATGCATGAGCTGATCAACAGCTAATGCAGATCAAACAGTTGATAGAATCTTTCTCTTCATAATTACAATTCAGGTCTATTTTTTTTTTTTTTAACTCAGACACATACTCAGTAACAGATTCAGTATCCTCATAAAAGCATCATGCTTGTACTTATGTACTGTTTCACCACCTTTAGTATTACAATAATTTCTAACAACCTTACCAGGTGCATGTTGATCTTCACAAATCTTCTCGGAGGTTAGGAGGCTTTTTTATTAAACTGCAGATTTCAGGTCCAACCGTTCTCATCAGGCCTGCTCTCATTCTGCCATCATTTGTCATTTTATTAGCAATGTGAAATGTTTAAATATTTCATAATGTTTGTCCGAGGTCATGAGTTTCACATTAGATGAACTAAGGGAATGTTCATATTCTATTTCCTCCTGTTCAAATTTGTTTTCCAGTTTTTATATTATGGTAATCAGAAAGATCCTCATAAAACAAACAGCTGCTGCATCTTGAGAAAATAAAACTTTTGCTGGTTTGAAAGTTTTAATAAATAATCCAAACTGAATATAAGACAACAGCTAAGCAGTCTAGGAACAAGTAAAGCACACTGCAGTAAACAGGAAATGAGGATGGCATAGACTACTTTAAGTAAAAAACAACTGTAAATCCATCAAACTAAATTGTTAATTTAAACACAATTTATTAGCTAGGCATAATATGAAAATACAAATATTACAAGTAGATAGACTGTTTATTGCACATTAAAATTATCTCTAAAAAGAACAGTACCTTGAAATTTCCTGAGGTAGGGATGTAAGTTGGTTGTTATTTAGATTTAAAAGGGTTAAGTTTTCTAATCCACCTGAAAAATACATTGTAAAGATCATAATCACAACTTCATATCAGATTGATATAAAACCTCATCACTGTATACTCCTGAAGTTAGTGTTTCACAAATTGAGTAATAACAAAGCTAAGTTGCATAGACCGCTGTGATCTGTAAGCATAGTGTGAGAAATATAACATACTTAGGTATGCTAAATTACAAAACAAAAAGTGTATTTAGTAATCACTTTTGTTCAAAGTGACTTGATGCACTAAAAAGGATACCAATAAAGGCATAAACTATACTGATATCCCAGTCACCAAATTAACTGTTGGGCAACTTAGATAATGGATTAGAAATGGAACCCATTAAAGTTAACATTTTGTCTGTTGTTGCAATGGCAGCAAATCAGAAATTAAAACCAACATAACACACATACACAAATTTTGATTCATGTACTACTAAGATTAAATGTATGAGATCTATCTTCAGAAACACACATATTTTGAGGAGTACTTTATTTATAGGCTGTAGCCCTTAAAATCTTTGTCTCATTACTTCCTCACATTTATGACATCCAACAATTCACTAGCTGTCAACAGAGTTTTGCTGTTAATGACAGTGCTAGTGATGTCTAGTTTCAGTTTTACAAAGCTGGCTCACCATATCACTAAAATACCTGGATTATCAATTGTGAACATTTCTTTGTACTTCTATTTTTCCCTAAATTCAATATTTTTACAACAGCAGTAACACATTAAAGATTTGGAAAACTAAAAAACTGCTCCAAACCAAGACCAAAAGACACGGACACCAAAGGTTAGCGCTTTCATTCACTTTAATATGCTGTGAACTTCATCAGAAAAACACTCTAACCACCCTAAAACAGCATTTAAATACTTAATTAGCAGTCACATGACTGAATAATCATAGTTTAAAAAGAAAGCTCATTTTTATAAATGTAAAAAAATACATACAAAAATTCATATAGTGGAAATAGTAGAAGTAGAAAACATAAGTGATTCTTGAGAAGGGAGTACTGATAATATTTTAGTTTGCAAAGAATACCACTGGCAGGTCAGGCTGAATGTCTGCAGCCAGAATGGTATTACTTATATGGAAGTGTTAAAGCTGTATTAAAAAGACAAAAAACAAGCATTTATATACATATAAACATTTGCTTCTTAATTGATGGTCATGTTGCTTTTAATTGCTTTAAATGGACAAGTGTTTGTGATTCAATGCACAAGTTGATCAACCTTTTTCAGATGAAAGTGCTTACTGTGTGGTATTTTAATAAAGAAGCTTTGATATATACTGTGGCATTTCTTTGGATTATTTGGTATATCATGTTGTTCATGCCAGCTATTACTTTGAATGAAAAGTGCATTCTTCTTTCTTTTCTTCCAATTTAACTGTGACTGCCTCCAAATAGACAACAATCTAGATGTCAAGTTCATTTTAGCTGCCTGATGCCACTTTACTCCTTTCTCTTTAACTCAAGTATAACTGCTTGTTTGCTCATACAGTAGGTTTTTGGGCAATTCATTTTGTAACAATGTTTGTAGTCTCATTAGAGAAACTGTAAAACACATATTATTATTATTGTTATTATTATGTATTTTTGTTAAATGGGGTAGTGCACTAATCTCAATGGACCATTTGCAGGGAAAGCCCAGGTGAATAGGATCACATACAAATTAACAAAACATATTTCCCGATACAAAGATACGTAATAATAATAATAATAAGTATTATTATTATTAATATTATTATTCCTTTTCTTTCTCCAAGTTGGAATCGACTGAGAATGAGAATATGAGAACATATCAGTTAGGGGATGGAGCAGTGGAGGGAAGATTGCTTTCCTGCAAAAACTACATGTTGTACTGTTTTGTTTATGGTACTGTATGAAACACACTAACCTTTGAGTATGTGGGTTTAGAGGATATGTGTACTCAAGTACAGCTGAGAAGCTGTGTTGAAGGCCAATGAGTTTCAATAGACAAGTACACCCTATTATATATAATACTATCCCTCAGATTCTATTAACCTGTATCAAGCAGGAAACATCCCACTAGGGAAACATGTTTCTGAAACATTATTCCTCCACATCTTCCATATATGTATACATAACATACAAGTATATATAACATCAGCAGAAGACGACTAGTGCTCCACCACATCATTCTAGTTGTAGTCGATTGCACCTCTCAGCTGCCACATGCTCCCTACTTCCTTTTCCACTCCATGTGGCCTGAATCTTTTTGAATGCCTCATTGAATTTGCTTTTAATCAGCCATTCTCAGAGCTCATTTTGCATTTCCATAATCATCTTCTTAAAGAAATATTTCTTTCTCCTGCATCAGTGAAACAACATATATTTCTGCACCAAAGGTGAGTGTGGTATGTTCTATTCCCATACCAGGTAGATTGATTGCTGACTCTGCTTATTCCCATACCAGGTAGATTAACTGCTGACACTGCAATGCAGCATAATGGGGACACTTCACTCCTGAGTATACCATCTTTTAGATGAGACATTAAACAGAGGCCCCATCTGCTTCAGTTGGTGGTAGCTCAGGTAGATGTAAAAGATCCCATACCTCTCAAAAAAAGTAGGGAAAGTTCCAGATGCTCTGGCCAAATTTCCCCTAGTAGTATAAATACCACCTTGGGCCTCCCACAAAAAAAAGCTGCTAACCTAGTGAAACTAACCTGGTCAACAAAGGATAAATAAAATAAAATAAAAAAATAATACAATAATATTAAAATTCAGACTAAATATGTTCCCATCAAACTGTATAGGATGCCGGTCTTTCTCCCTTTCCTGTCCTTCTGCCTCAGTTTAATTCCTTCACATGTCTATTTGTATTCATATATTTTCATCCCTTCCCTTTGTTTCTAGGGAACACAGCCCCAGTTCATCCAGTATATCTTCATACAATTATCTGATTGACATGTTGAACTTTCTCTGTACCTCTCCAATAGTTTTGCACCTCTGTCCTTGTCATTCTCCAAACTTGAGCACACTGTTCAAGCCTTGATTTTACTGGTGACCTGTACAAGGGTAAGATCCCCTTCCTCTCTCTGGCATACCTCACAACCAGTCAGGGACTAATCTCAACAGAATCAGGGACAAATCTGGAAATAATCAGGGACAATCAGGGGCACTTTTAAAATATTAGTTCTATTAACTGGAGACATTGACAGAACAACAGAATGTGATTTAATATACAGTTTCTGAAGTAAAAGAAGTATATAACTCTAATTATTGTTGTTGTTTATTAAGTATAATTCACTACATATTCACCAAAAATCACCGATTTCAGAAGGGCTTAGGAAGGACAGAGCTAAAATTTGAGTCATAAATCAGGGGTGTCCCTGAAAATCAGTTGAGAGGTATGCTCTCTGGAGTCTAGTCCTCTAGTTATGCAGACCAATATTCTGTTGGCTTTAGCATTTGCTTTCTTATCTCTGGCTCATTGCTGCAGAGATAATTACCCTCAAAGTAGTTTCCTGCCCAGTTACTTGAACTTTTAGCCCATTATTGCTCATAGGCAGCTTCTGGACTATTGTTTTGTAAAAGAACTCCTTACATTTATCATTGTTAAGATACCACTGCTGTTTGTTAGCGCAAGCTACCAATCTATTCAAATTAAACATCAAGACTGTAACTCCATCTCTCACTTTTCTCTTTAGTCTGATGTCACCTTCAAAAAATCTTTTACTGTTCTCCATACCTATTTAACACACTAGGTCATCACATTGGCCCCTGTGGCAAGCTGCTAACTACTTTTCTTTAAGCAGCTTATCCTTGCCACTACTCTGTGTGTCCTTCCTTCTAACCATTTGCTAGATATTTTACAAGCTTTCTGACCCCTAAACATCTCAGTCTGCCTCACCACTTCCTATTTAGGACAAAAATCAATGGTCTTGCTGAAATCAAAATAGACTACCTCTGTCAACTTCCACCACCCCTATTATCCAGTCACAGAAATGGATCACAGAAGTCTGAGTACATTTTTTGTTACTGTTCTTCAGGCTGTTTTCTCACAAGATAATAGTCAGCTTTCCACTTAGTTTTTTTTTCCATTACTTTCTTCACCTTTATGATCAGACTATAGCCTGTAGTTCCCCTGTGATGTATGTAGAATATCCCTTATGTAATAACATAATTGTGTCACTTCTCTTCTTCTTTGGTTCCACCCTGCTTCCTCCAAAAATCTGTTTGTTAAGGGAATGGATATCCATCAGCAACTCCTCTAGTTGTATAAGTACCCTTGGAGAACAATTCATCCACCCCTTCTGCCTTGTTTTCTGTTATGTCTGCTTGTCCACTCCAAATTTTGCTTTCTCCATCCATGTTATAATCATCCTTTTCTTCTAATCCATGACTTCATCACTAGTCATAGATATTCATTTCTTCACATGCTGTATTGGTTCCTTGTCCTCATTCATGCCCTTTAGGTAGTTCTTTTAATTTTTAGGGCACCTCTGACTACTTCTTTCAGCCTTTTTCCTTTATTACATTTTTTTTCTTGCTCCATATAGCTACTCTTCATAATCTGTCATATCACATTCAGTCAGTTTCTTACTTTACCTTGGCCTTTCTCTGTTTTGAGAGACAATAAAATTGTGTCACGAAATCAGTCGATGGTTGAAATCCAGTGCCTGCTGTAACTGTAAAGTCTGATTTTTGACCAGATGACTCTTACAGTTTGTGCAGATGTAATCAATGCCTGGCTATGTAGATAGAGAAGCTGTCCTCTGTTGTCTGTGCTCTCTCTTCTCCTTCCACAGTTCCTCTCCTTCTTGCTCATCTGGCTACCTGTCTTGACAGCCAGTCTCCAAGTAGTACAGTATGTGGCTATGGCTTCCCAGCCTGTTGGACTGATGTCACGTGCCTTCTTGTCACGCTTGCAGACATCTTTGAAGTGCAGAATGAACCTTCCTATGGGTCTAGAGCTGATAGCAAGCTCGGCATACAGAAGGTCCCTGGAGATCCGACCATCCCACATATGGCTGACATGACCAAGCCAGCACAAGTGCCTTTGGGAGAGCAGGATAAATGTGCTTGATATCCCCACCTGCTCTAGGATGTTCTTGTTTATAATGCAGTCCTGCCAGGTGATGCCCAGGATCCTTCTGAGGCAGCACAGATGAAACAAATTTAGTTTGCATTCTTGGCAGGAGTACAGGGTCCATGTTTTGCTACCATAGAGCAGCATGCTAAGAACGCATGTTTTGTACACCTTCATCTTTGTATTGATGGTCAATTTAGAGTTGGACCAGACCCTTGCTGTTAGGCATGCCATTGCTGTTGCTGCCTTACCTATCCAAGTATTCAGCTCAGTGTCCACGGAGAGGTTAATGGCAATGCTGAAGCCCAAGTAAGTGAAGTCCTTCACCAACTTGAGAGTGTGATCGCCAATGAAGATGCAGGGGGGGTGGCACTGCTGATATTCTGCCCCATGATGTTGGTCTTCTTGACACTGATTGTGAGGCCAAACTCTTTGCAAGCACCAGTGGAGTTTATGAGGCATTGTAATGCTTCCTCAGTGTCAGCAGTCAGAGCAATGCCATCTGCAAACAATTCATCTCTGATCAGTGCTGTTTGCACCTTTTGTCTTCGCTCAAAGGTGAGTGAGGTTGAAGAGACTACCAACGCTTCTAGTGTGGAGGTATACACCATATTTGGACTCATTAAAGGCATATGACAGTAACAGAGAGAAAAAGATGCTAAAGCGACAGCGACAGCAAACCAAACACATAATCACACAAAAACATACTCGGAGGCTCTGAATAAAGATCTGCCTAAGCAGCAGAGACCTCCAAAGCAGACACCCAAGCAACCGCTACCCCAAAACAAAACACGTGCAACACATATCTCACAAACCCAGTGTGCTGAACAGTCACAGCCCTTAAGACTAAACAACACACCTGATACACTTGTAATAGGTGACTCTATCGTCAGGCACACTGACGTCCCGCTCACCAGGCTGAACAAGGAGAGGGTCACCGTGAGCAGCCTGTCTGGCACTAGGATCTGCCACATAACACAAGCACTCAGGTCACTCCAAGGCAAGTACAAATATGACTCAGTCATTGTCCATGCTGGTGTGAATGACCTGAGACGTACCTCCCTGGACTACATGAAAAGAGACATAAAGGAGCTCTCTGAGCATGTAGCCTAGGCCGGTATGACCCTGACCTTGAGTAGCATCTTACCCTCACCAAGAATGATGCCACAATATGAAGACAAGATGATCAATTTCAACAATTGGCTTAAGTACTGGTGTCATTCATCCTGTCAGCTTGGGATGATATGCTCGACAAGCCACGATGCTTCGCTAGGGACGGCTTGCACCTGTCACCCCTGGACTTTCGGATATTGGCAAAGGCTCTTGCTACCCCTATAGTGCCTTTTTTAGGCAAGGCTCAAAAGACAAACCCACCTCCATAGGTATCACAAGGGATAAGAAACTAAGAGTAATGCTACTTAGCGCCAGAAGTCTAAACCTCAAGATGCATGAACTCGAAACTCTCCTTAGCATGGAGAACATCGATATCTGTGCAGTAACAGAAACCTGGTTCAGGGCTCCCGAGAGCACCCCAGTACTACCAGGTTATACCTCATACCATGCTTTTCGGCCCCAAAACTTGGACCGAACCACAAAAGGAGGGGGAGTATCGATATTCATCAAAGATACCCACACCTCCAGGTTGGTGGCAAAGCACGAAGCATCAGAGACTATCCATGTGCAACTAACAGTGGGTAAAACTGCCTTCCAGTTTATAGCCTGCTACAGACCACCCTCCCAAACCCAGGAACCCCACTCGGCCTTCCTGAGAACACTGGAAAATATGAAGGTCTCTCCAAACACCATTATATTAGGCGACTTCAACTACCCAAACATAGACTGGGAGCATTACTCTAGCTCCAACACCCTAGCCCAAAGGTTCCTAGAATTTATAAACTCAAATACTATGGAACAACTTGTTACCACTCCCACAAGAGGGGAAAACATACTGGACCTGATCATCACCAACATGGGGACTCTATGCTCCAGACCAGAAGTGTATCCCTCACTGGTAAGATCAGACCATAAACTAATCTCACTGGATATTCACATCCCGACCCCACCCCCTGCCCAGAAAACCACAGTGAAAAACTTCTCTAAAGCAAATTTCACACTCCTCAAAACCGAGGTGGAATCCTTCAAAGCCCCTGGGCCTGTGGAAAATACGGCCCAGACTGCAGAATCCTTTATAAACGCATTCTATGAACACCTTCAGGAATGCATGGATCATGCGATCCCGAATAAAACCAAGACCCAATCCTCCAAAGGCAGACGTCCTGTCTGGTGGACCCCAGCCATAAACAAACTATACAATAGAAGGAGGAAGCTACTAAATGATAGAGCAAAATCCCAAAAAGGGAAGGCATCACTGATCAGTATTAGCAAAAAACTACGGGCACTCATAAAATTGTCTAAGGCCAGCTTTGAGAGAAAAATTACACAGGACACTAAGGATAATCACAAGGCTTTCTTTAGTTATGTTAGGAACCTGGGTGGGAATTCCCAGATATGCTCAGAATTAGTCCAAAATGACAAAAAATACACTGAACCCACAGACATTGCCAACATCCTAGCTGACAGGTTCAGCGCAAACTTCTCCCCCCCTCCCCACCAAAAGGGCAAATATCTATCCCAGCAGAGTGCTGCCCCCCTGACATCTCAGATGCTCAGGTAAGAGACGCCCTCTCCAAAGCAAAAAACACAGCATCAGTGGGACCAGATGGTGTCCCGGGCTGCGTCCTACATGAACTCCAAGAAGAGCTAAACCCAAACATAAAACTACTGTTCAATCTCAGCCTTACTACAGGATATGTGCCCAAAGAGTGGCGTACAGCAATAGTGGTCCCTCTCCATAAAGGTGGTGCCTCAATGGATCCTGGAAACTATCGCCCCATAAGCCTGACTAGCTTAGTCTGCAAAGCTATGGAAAGGATCATCATGGACCTCATAAATAAAGATATTGGGGACCTACAGACACTGGATCCTACCCAGTTCGGCTTTGTTAAGGGCAGATCCTGCCTTTTAAACCTGGTTGATTTCTTTGAAACAGTCACCAAGGCGATTGACGAGGGGAAGGTGGTCCACATAGCCTACCTGGACCTCGCTAGAGCCTTCGATACAATACCCCACTCGGGCATTATAGATAAGCTCACCAGCTTAAATATAAACCCCTATGTCACTAGATAGATTGCAAACTGGCTCAAGGACAGAACCCACATGGTTAGAATTGCTGGAGCCATGTCAGACTCCAGACTAGTTACAAGTGGTGTCCCACAAGGCTCAGTCCTGGGACCTCTCTTGTTCGGTATATATTTCTCAGAGGTACAAGCCAACACAGAAGGACTGTGGCTGACCAAGTTCGCAGATGACTGCAAACTGGGCGCCATAATCGACTCTCCAGCCGACACAAGCATCCTCCAAAAGGGCCTCATAGAAACAGACAACTGGTGCCAGAGCCATGGCCTCAAGCTAAATGCCAAAAAGTGTATAGTCATCCTCTTTGGCAAAAACAAAGTGCCCACAAATTACCACATAGGTGGTAATCCATTAAGTACAGAAGAAGTAATTAGGGACCTGGGGACCCAAGTTGATAGCAATCTCTCATTTGACAACCATGTGGCCAAAGTGGTTAGAAAAACATTTTATATAGCCCACCTAATCATGAAGGGATTCACATCTAGATCAGGGAGGTCATCGTGCCTCTTTACTCATCCCTCATCAGGCCCATAATTGAGTACAATGCCCTTTTGGGATGTACCTTACCAGACACCTGCAGCAACTGGAAAGACCCCAAAAGTACCTCACCAAGAGGATCAAAGGGCTCAAACAGATGCCATACGCTGCCCGGTTAAAGAAACTCCAGCTCTACTCAGTGGCATACCGCCTGTTCAGAGGCGATCTGTGCCCGACGTATAAAGCCATGTCCAACCCGGAATTAATGGACATGCTGCACCTCAGAAAATCTAAATCCCATCGAGCTATGCGCTCGAGAGATTTGAACCTCAGCACTGAAATAAATAGGACATGCTGGAGGGACAGATTCATAACCCAGAGGCTCCCTTCACTCTGAAATAAAATCCCTGTCCAGGTTAGGCAGAGTCCCTCATTGACTCTCTTCAAGAGGAATCTTGAGTGGATGGGAGATCGTAGGTTTATCCCGGGTATCTCTTCTGTGTCACTGTTAGACAGAGGCACAGTATACTAACCTCGAAAAAGGGCATAGCAAAATAAATTTAAAATGGGTGGCGAAAGCCAATTCACATTCTGGCTAGGCTTATAAATGCCCTAGGGCAGATAGCCTAGTATGAACCTATGAACCTAAGAGTGTAGGAGCAAGTACACACCCTTGTTTCACTCTGCTCCTGTCATATCTCATTAAATCAGTTTCTACCACTTCATCATTCAGTTCTTCTTTTATTATCTATAATACTTTCTCAGAATTTGCCCTTGCAGTCCCTCACTAGTTTCTCCTCTTATTGCACTCATTCTAATACTAAACAATATTATGGCATAATCACCAGTTTAAGTGTCATACACAGCTGGTGAAGTGAGGTACAGAGAAAACTGCAGTATCTCCATGATTAAGTGCATATGAACATGTGTATACATTCCTGTCTGTGAGCACTACAGTGTTCTTACTGCAGAAAGTAAAGAAGGAATGTACAGCAGTTCTGCCTCCATATATTATTTAAGTATCATCACTGTAATGTGATGCATGGCGATTACACAATAAACAGATGATGTAGTAGGTGCATGTGCAACATGCATCTCTGAATTCAGAAAACAGCAAAAGCTGACAAAAAGAGACAAGGAGAATGATTGATACAACTGGGAGAAGAAATCTCATGCAGTCTAGCATGAAAGACAATGCATGACATACAGTTTGATGGATAAGGACCAATAAATGATTCAGCACAATAAAATAAAGGCTAGGATGTATAGCAGTTCTGCCTCCATATATTATTTAAGTATCATCACTGTAATGTGATGCATGGCAATTACACAATAAACTGATGATGTAGTAGGTGCATGTGCAACATGCATCTCTGAATTCAGAAAAACAGCAAAAGCTGACAAAAAGAGACAGGGAGAATGACTGATGCAACTGGGAGAAGAAATCTCATGCAGTCTAGCATGAAAGACAATGCATGACATACAGCTTGATGGATAAGGACCAATAAATGATTCAGCACAATAAAATAAAGGCTAGGATTCATAAAAATATCACCAACAGTGCTATTTTGACAATGTCACAGTGCCAAATAATGCAATGGCAATATACTGTCATTAAGGGGTAAGACGTAGTCTAAAAACTAAGCCAACACAGGAATGGAGAAAGGAGATTCTGCCAATAGGGATGACTGCAATTAGGGATACAGGCAACAGGCAAGATGGGGTTGGAATTTATTGGAGAAAACTGGTAAAAGAACCAAGATATTGGGACAAAATAATTAGAGAGGGAAAGGTAATAGAATGGGAAGAGGCCAATAATTTATTTGGACTGCAGGACAGAGATTAAGTTTCCTATCATGGATTAATATCAGAATACAAGCATAGAGAAAGAGATAGGGGGATCCTAAGTGAAAGACCAGCACTGGTAGAGTTTTTAGTATAATCTAGAACAGAAGCTGCTGTTAAAAAAAAGGAATAATTAGTACAGCATACAAAATATTGCATGGTACCTATAAGAATCAGAGAGGTTAGAAAGGATTGGGAAGAGAGACTGGATAAGCAATTCACAAAGAAACAATAGGCGGATATATATGTGCCTCCCAATTATGAAACAAAGTCTAGAAAATTTAGGATCTTTGCTTGGAAGTGTTTACACAGGTATTTTTATACCGCAAGTAAACTCCAATGAATTCTTCCTCAGGTAGACAGCAAATGTTGGAGGTGCAATGGGGAAGTAAGATGTAACTGGGAACATATTTTCTGGGAGCGTAATGAGTTGGCAGACTTTAAATATTCCCTGCTTAGTGGTCTGTCAGAGATATTGGGTAAGCAAATTGGTGTAACTAAGGAAAGTATTTTTATGAGCTATGATACAGAATTGAAATTACCTAGACATAGTAAGGCCTTGCTGAGTCTAATTATGGTGGCTGCCAAAAAAGCAATTACTAGAAAATTAGGATCAAAGTCTACACCAAATTTACTAGAAGTAGTGAATATAGTAACATTGACAGAACAACTGGAATTGGGATATTTAGAAATGGGTAGGAGCAAACTACATAGGAAATAATTGGAATTGTGGAAAAAATACATACAGGGAGGAATGAGGTTTAAAAGAAGGCAGTATATGAATGAGTTATGTAATGTTTGATTAACAATGACTGGATAGATTATAAGTGATGTATAATGTTTGCAACTAAAATTATGTCAATATGGTTTATGGTGTATAATGTTTGCAACTAAAATTATGTCAATATGGTTGTTTTCACTTTATAAATTTATGATAATTTAATAAAGATGTCTCTTGTTTAAAAAAATGATGTTAAAAAAAGATAAAGCCACATGGAACAACATCTAATTACTGGTTCATTATCATGTCGCTGAACTGAACACTACACAGTTATAGGTGAACATGCTTCTGCTCCTCCTATCATGTCCACCTGCAAACACATATATGCACACACACACACACCCACGTACATACACACACTGCTCCTGTGATAGTAATGAATAAGTGTACACTTTAAAAGACGGCACACACATTTTTCATTTCATTCTCTAGCATAGTAAAGCCATTGTTTGGATGACTCAAATGCATTATTCTGACCCCAGCAAAACATTTTCCAAGGAAGTACACATAGCTAATTAGCATGCCCCTGGAAGGCTGCTTTTGCCAGTGAGGCTGCTGTAGAACTACCTACTGGAGCCTTCGTACCATTATAGCTCTTCAGCAGTCTCTGAATCACTCTGGTATGATGCATTGAGCAATCCTGTTACAAATAAGATTGCATGGTGAATTTTTTTGTTTCTGAATGTCAGTCAAAGACTTCAAAAACATTTGTGTTTAGTATGACTCTTGTAGTGTGAGCTTAGGGTGCAAATCACTAAACTTCATAGGGTCATACAGAAAGATTTTTGAATAAAAGAATATACAAGCTTTTCCAAGGCAACAATTATTAAATATACCAATGAAAGATGCTTATCAGTGATTGACTGTTGCAATAATTAATTAATTTACAATGAATGTTATATTTAACACCTACTAAACAGATGCAGTATTACATGATTTCTTACAACAGTACATGTAATTAAGTTAATGGCATTATATTGTAAGCTAATTAAGAAATGCAGAAACTGAAAAAGTAAATTCTTTAAGCTAACAAATTGCATAAAAGAATGATACAATTTTATATAACTTTACAGTACAATTTGTGTGAAAGTATTTTGGGTGATTTGTAGTGGCTTAAATTTAAAAGGGAATCATTGTATCAGAGCATATGCACACATTAATTTTGTTGGCGCAAAAACATTTTTACATATCATTATCCATGTTGTCTTAAGTGCAACAATATGATCTAAAATATAAAGAAAATGGGATGTATACACTCTGCAAATGCTGCATGTGGGAACAGTATTGGTATGGAAAATGCACAGAAAATAGGGAAATTTCAAACTTACACTTTGGAACTAAGTTTCACTGAATCAGTCTAAAAGCTATGTTAAGTATAGAGGCACAAGGGTAAGATCTCCTGCATGGGAATAGTGAGGCTTTGCTCCTCCATGAAAAACATGCCGTTGAATTGTGCTTCAGATTTTTTTTTTTAGATACAATTAGAATTCAAACTAATCGCCATAAGATTAATATCACAGAATCAAGAAAATGCTTGGAGTTAAGCATGGATAAAGTTTAAGAATTGCTGAGCATATTACACATATTAATGCCTTAAATATCACCAAGAAGGACTATACGAGCTATACTGAAACAACAGAGTTGTATGGTAAAGCTTAATAACATTTCAAATAAGAAGAGTGCCAGTGCTGTTAATGGTAATATAAAACAAAATGTTGGGGAGAGTTCCAAGTTTGGGGCACCAGCTTTCAAACCATGTACACAGTCATTCAAACATACTTTTAATGGTAATAGAAAACAAGATGTTGGGGAGAGTTGCACAGTTTGAGGTACCAGCTTTTAAACCACGCAAAAAAATCATTCAAACATACTTTTAAGCTCCTTTATTGAATTATCACTTGTGACTCAGGTAAACTTACATTTATATAAAAGTAACCAAATCATATTAGCAAGATTACATTTACAAACATTACACATCACATATATTGTTCTATACCATATAATCAAAACATAACATAAAGTCCTCAGTCCCTGCCTTCTCTTAAACCTCATTCCTCCTCCAAAACATTTTCTGCATGTATTGTTCCCACAATTTCTATTTTTTGTTATGTGATTTACTTCTACCCTTTTCTAAAGATCCCACTTTCTATTCTTTTCTCTGTGTTACAATATTCAATACTTCAAGTATAGTTGGTTTAAACTTTGATTTCCATGTTCTAATGATTAAGTTTTTGGCAGCCACCAGAATTAAACTTAACAAGACCTATGTCTAGGCAATTTGGATCCTCTATCCCATCTCAAAAATGTATTTCCTTAGTTACACTCATTTGCTCTCCCAGTATTCCTGACAGAGTACTCTTTATGGAGTTTTTAATGCCTGACAACTCATTAAACTCCAAGAACATACACTCTCAGGTACCTCCTTCTTCCCTGTTACACCTCCAACATTTGCCATCTACCTGAGGAAAAATTCTTTGGAGTCTGCTTGTGGAATAAAAGGTAATATTCCTAAATCTGACAGAGTCTGTTGCATATTTGGGAGCCATACATATGTCTTCCCATTATTTCTTTGTGAATTGCTCATCTAAACTCTCTTCCCAATCTTTTCTGACCTCCTCTGAATGATTTCTGTATTTATTGTGAAGTATTTAATATTCACTACTAATAGCCCCTTTTCAACAGCAGTTTCTGTTCTAGACTCAACTAAAAATGCAACCAGGTATTTCATCTAGGATTCCCCTATAACTTTCTCTTCTAGACTCTAATATCGATCTCGGATAAGGATGGCAATCTCCTGAGCCTCTTCCCATTCCATTACCTTTCCTTCTCTAATTATTTTTTTCCCCAATATCATTCAAAGATATCTGACAGACTTAACAGAAACACTTGAATCTCAGACCTTAGATAACTACAAAACATACTATATTCAATAAGATGAAACAGTTGAAAACATGAGCTTGAGTATGGTTTCAAACAATTTATTTTTATATTCAAGTGGAACGCAAACTTATGCCTTCACAGCAATATCACATTCTGCATTCTTGTCATTATGGAATCCTGTATAAAAACAGATACCCTCAACCTGCACTTCTACTCCCCTGTATGTAAATAGGCCTTCAATGCTCACTCTAGTACTAGAGCAGGGCAGAATCCTTCCCCTAACAAGAACTAATCTCAGCTTTATCAAAAAATGACAAAGCCCACCTCTCAGTCACCAGGACACAAACTGGCTAACCATTAACACCCCTCAAGCACAGGTAAAATCTAACCCTTGTGGCATCCTACCCACCATTCTTAGGTAATCAAAATATTTTCAGCAAACTATACCTGCCAAAGACATCATCATTCTAGACTGATTACAATGTAAATCTCCACAACTGTTCCAACCATGGAATTCATGACTTCCTTACCCATGGGAGCATTCATAACTATTTAAATATTATACCACATCACATTTTGCATTAGGCAATCATACCCTCAAAGACCTGGTAATAACAAACATTTCAAACTATAATTCTAAACTCATTATCTTTCCTAATTGCATTAGTGATGGTTGCCCATTAACAGTCATTGTCCAAAAAATCCTAATGAACACCTCTTCCATTGTTAATTACATTCATACCAGGATCAGAAATAACATTAAAGCCCTTTATGGTAAGCTCTCTGGAGACCCATTTTAGCTAATTAGGATCCAACTTCAGACAAATACTTCTCAAAAATATCCTGACTTTTTTTTTTAGAAAAAATACCAGACTTCTTCGACTACCACATAACCTTTTGCTCACTGAAATTAAAATCCCTTCATAAAATTGGGCATGAAGTTTGGATTCAAGGAAATGCCCCCACCTCAGAAAAGAAGGTTTGTTCTACAAGGAAATTCACCAAAAAGAAAAAATGCACCAGGAGATAGAAATACGTGTCCTTCACTCCACCTAAAAATCACTCCAAAATACCCCAAAGCAATTCTGAAAATGAGTCAACAAAAATAACAGGACACCCCCCCCCCCCCCCCACAAGACTGTTCCAAGGAAGAGTACACTATCATCCCCTCAGGTTCATTAATTACTTCCAATTTCCTCACACAATTCTCCACAGTTTCAGACATCTCCCTCTCACAACTCAGTTTTTCACACATTTCTCAGCAGACATCTCCTTAAACTCATGCCTTACACAAAAAAAAAAAAAAAAAAACATTAAAATTAGAGACACTGCAACTCTCCTGGACAAAGTTTCAACATATGTCCTAGTAACAGTAGAGACTCCACACTAGTTTTATTGTTCTATGCCATGACTATGTTGTGCTTCTGCTCAAACTCTGTATAATGTCTGTCTTACCAAAGGAGTGTGCCACCACAATGGAAAATAGCAATAGTAAAGCCATTGTCCAGGACCCCCACATTTGTACGCAACCAATTCTCTTATGATATTGAGACATGGATTTTTATCATATCCTCCTTCTGGTCTGGAATGAGCACATTGGATTCCCTGTACACTTTTACAGATGACTCTACAACATAAAGATAAGCATGAAAACACTGGTGATACCAAAGTAAAAACCACCTAGACTTTATTTAAATAAACATATAAATAAAGTCTAGGTGGTTTTTACTTTGGTATCACCAGTGTTTTCATTAATTTACTAGTTATTCATCACTGTTTGGACATAAAGATAAGCCTGTTTACGGGATCCCTCTTTGCTGATCTCACAAAAGCATTTGATCTAGTTAATCACTCTCTCCTATTAAAATCCTTCCGAGAGGTAGGATACAGCCTCAACTTTAGATTTATTCAAATCATTTGAGGATGGCACATGTCTACTAATTGCCGTATGGTGTCTCTGTCTACATTGTAGTGCTGAACAATGCCCTAGGTATGACAATGAAGGTATGTAAGTTGCTGGTGGAGCTTTCTGCAACTAAAAAGCAATACTGTGGATGCTAGTTACAAAGACAACTACAAACACATACTGATCAGATACAGTAGATGCTGTTCCAAACATCTCAGTTTCAGCAACACCCCTGTATACCGAAAGCTGATGATGTTCAAAACAGCTGATCCCTGTGGTTCATCACATTCATTTTATGCATTACTTAACTGCAGAGCCATTTTTTTTTTATCATGTGTATATGTGATGAGTCTCTTTAGGACTGTGACATTCAATTGCATATCATGTAGTCATTTGCTTGTAGTATGCATAGAGGGATTTCCACTCGTTGTGCTATTTCAAGTAATAAACTATATTATTTGTGTCTGAATATCTGCTATTATATTCTATTTTCAGTGTCTCTGTCTGCTGTCAGTTACTGAACAGCTGCCTAAGTAAAAATGCAGAATGAAGGGGTGTACCATGGGAAAAAATAAATATGTTGGCTTCAGCTATGCAACTCAGCAGCAAAGTATTTTAAGAATTTGACAGCAACAATACAAAAATCAACAAAACACCAGGTGTTCATCTTAAAAGGAGTCTATTTTTGGGAAATTTCATTATTGCAAACACATCACTTGAGAAAGGACAGCAAACAAATCTGCTGCTGTTTTCAGAAATAGCAGTTGTTTTAGATATAGTTAAGTGCATAGCACTTCACCATCTATTTTAGCAGTCAAAACCAATACAAAAATGAGCATGGTCACACAGGAACCTGTGGCAATAAATAACTGAAAGCCATTTGTGAGGGTGCCACAGCCGACTAAGAAAATGATTCTTTCACAAGTAAAAAGGTAATATAGTGGCAAACACCTTGTAATACATCCTTTCCTTTAGTGTGGTTTTTGGTAGAAGATACTAATATTCTACAGCAAAGCTGTTCCAGTATAGTGAATTGGAATATCCTTTCTTTACTGGATAAAGGACTATGGTGTTACCTTGTACAAAACATGAAATGACACCACTGGCATGGATTTGTTAAATGTAAATTTGGTTTATCTTCCCAGTTTTAATAGCCACTGTTTATTCATAAAGCAAACATCAGAAATCCTCTGAGTTAAATAATGAGGAAGCTTGAGACAGTAACCACTCCAGTTAATATGTTACAGTAGAAATTTTATGACTTGTACTGCGGTGGTGGTGCTGCGGTAGCGTTCTCGCCTCACAGTTAGACGTTGCCCGTTCGATTCTCAGTTACAGCGTCTTCTGTGTGGCGACATGCATGAATGGGCGTTCCTTCGTTGAAGGTTGTGCGTTAGGCCCGGCAAGCCAGCACGTAAAAATCTTCTGCCAATCATTAGCGGACCGGAGTTCCGCTGTGGCGACCCCTAACCGGGAAAAGCCGAAAGACACAAACAAACTACCAGAAGTCAAAAAAATACTTTGAGAAAAAATGGTCAAACTTGTAGAACAACTTACTTATCCTATAAACAAAATGGAAACTCCCGCATTTGACAATAATTTTAATATTAACCTCAAATTTCTAGAATGTGATTTTCATCAATTACTAATAAAGACTGCTAATTCAAAAGGAGAAGTTATGTACCTACCATAACGTTCCATGTTAGTTGTCTTCTCTCACCTTCTTTCTTGCTGGATGGGTTCGGAGCCGAACCTCGGCTCCGACTCGGCCTATACTAAAGCTCGAGAGCTAATTTTACAGGCTCGAGGCAACCCTATATCCCATGATGCTAGGCGGTAACTACCCAGATCTTGTTTGGTAGCTAAGAAACCATAGCCAATTCAGTCTCCCCTCTGAGGTGGAGGAGGAGAAGGAAGAACTCCCAAAAAATCACTACCTGAAGCTGAAACTACCCCAGAACCAACTGTCTGAGCTAGGAATAATGCAAGATAAGGTCCCCTGTAAGAAGGGGAAGAACCTCTCAGTCTGTCCAGGCTAGGGGGATGGTGGGCAGGACGCAAGAAAGAAGATGAGAGAAGACAACTAACATGGAACGTTATGGTAGGTACATAACTTCTCAATGTTAAGTTGTCAATCTCGCCTTCATTCTTGATGGATGGGACCGCGTCCCTAGCACCTTTATCCTGGATGGCTCATTGGAACAGACTCTTGAGAACGGTGGAACCAAAATTTGCCCTGTTTCTGGAGGCAGTGTCCAATTTGTAATGTGTAACGAAAGTATGAGGAGAGGCCCATGTGGCAGCCGCACAGATAGTGTCTATTGGTAATCTAGCTTGAAAGGCTGTAGATGTAGCCAACACTCTGGTTGAATGGGCTCTTGGCCTAGAAGGCAATTCTTTACCTCTGAGTTGATAAATACAGGTAATCACAGAAGACAGCCACCTAGACAGGGTTACTTTAGATACCGGAAGACCCTTTTTACTCTCAACATAAGATAAAAAAAGTTGATCAGATTTCCTGAATTGTTTAGTTCTGTCCAGATAGAAGCGGAGCTGACGATGAACGTCCAGACAATGTAGTTTTTGTTCTGCCCTGTTTGAATAATTAGGAAAGAGAACTGGAAGATCAATAGATTGATTTAAATTTGTCTGAGAAGCCACCTTGGGTAAAAAAGACGGGTTAGTTCTTAGAGAAACCCTGTCTTTGTGGAACAGTAAATAAGGAGGGCAAATGCAGAGGACATGAAGTTCAGATACTCTCCTAGCCGATGTAATGGCGACTAGGAATAGTGTCTTCCAGGAAAGTAACTTCAAGGAACAGGTGGCCGCAGGTTCGAAGGGAGGGAGAATCAAGGATGCTAAAACTAAGTTTAAATCCCACTGTGGTGGGGGGGTCTTTGATCGGAGGCCTGAGTAAAAAGATACCTCTGAGGAATGCCTTGCAAAGCTTATGGGACATGATGTTGGAGTCCGACAAGCCTATGTGAAAACTTGAGATGGCTGTTAGCTGAACTTTTACTGTGGAGGAAGAAGATCCTGAGTGAAAGGTTTCGGCTAGGAAATCTAAGACCGAGTGTATTGGAGCAGTGAAGGGATCTATGTTCCTAGCCTTTGCCCAAAAGGAAAAGCGTCGCCATTTACTAGCATAGATCCTTCTGGTGGAAGATTTAAGGGAAGCTACGATAATATCGCGGACAGAATTTGAAATCATTGGAAGCCTGGCTAGGGACGGAAGAGGAGCAACCAAGCTGTGAGGTTGAGAGATTGGAGGTATTGGTACAGCTGCCCTGATTGATGGGTCAAAAGATCTGGCATTGGATCCAGATGCCAAGGCTGCTCCAAAAGGTAGCGATGCAGGAAAGGGAACCATATCTGTCGAGGCCAATAAGGGGCAATGAGGATCATCTTGGCCCTCAAGGCGGTAGCTTTCTGAATTGTTTGTATGATTAACGGAAAGGGGGGAAAGGCGTAAAGAAGTCCCCGAGGCCAATAGTGGACTAGAGCATCTCTGGGGGGATGGCCTGGAAGGGGGAAGAGTGTGAAGAAGTCGAGGCACTTGCTGTTTTGTGGTGTTGCAAAAAGATCGCAGCAAGGAAACCCCCACTTACGAAATATTTTGTCCGTCACCGATTGCTTGAGAGACCACTCGTGAGGCATGAGAACAGCTCTGCTCAGCATGTCCGCTATGACGTTGGACTTCCCGGGGATGTGTGTTGCTATCAGAAACTGCTGAGAAGAGATCACCCATTGCCAGAGTCTGAGTGCTTCTCGACACAGGGGATATGACCTGGTTCCGTCCTGCTTGTTGATATACCATACTACGGACATATTGTCCGTCTGAATTGCAATCGTCCCCAGGGGAAGAGAGTCTTGAAGGGCTTGCAACATCAAAAGCACTGCTCTCATCTCCAGGATGTTTATGTGCAAGTGGCATTCGAAGGGTTGCCATGTGCCATGGACTGTCCTGCCCTAAAAATGCCCCCACCCCACCCAATCAGGGAGGCGTCTGTTGTGACTGTGGCAACCGGGGGGGGGGGAGTAAAAGGTCTGCCTTGATGGACTTGAAGGGAGACCATCCACCAAGACAGATGTTTTCTGCAAGATAGAGTTATTAGAATCTTGTGTGTCATAGAGAGCTGTTGGAAGGACCACTGGGAGAAAAGCATCCATTGAAGAAGCCGCATGTAAAAGCGGGCAAGGGGAAGGAGCGTGATGGCTGCTGCCATGAGACCTAACACCTTCAGAACATACCTGGCCTGAACTTTGTTGTTCTGAAGAAGGACATGAACATGACTTTGAATATCTAAGACCCTCTGGTCCGTTAACTTTGCTGAGAGCTGAACGGTGTCCAAGGTGGCGCCTATGAAGGTAACAGACTGACAAGGTGACAAGGCAGACTTTTCGAAATTTAGAGAGATACCTAGCTCTTTGCAAATGTGGATGGTGTAGTCTCTGGCTAGAAGAAGTTGACGCCTGGTGGTGGCAGTGAGGAGCCAGTTGTCTAGATATGGAAACACCTGGAATCCTTGACGTCTCAGGTGAGCCGTAACCACTGCCATACATTTGGTGAACACTCGGGGGGCTGTAGTGAGACCAAAGGGCAGGGCTCTGAACTGGTAGTGACTGGCTCCCAGCCTGAAGCGGAGAAACATTCTGGAGCGCCTGTGCATTTTGATATGATAGTACGCATCCTGCAGGGCCACTGAGCACATCCAATTGTCCTTGCCCAGAAGGGGTAAAATGGACTGTAGAGTGACCATCCGGAACCTTGTTCTTTTTACAAACTTGTTTAGATTGCTGAGATCCAATATTCGCCTCCAGTCCCCTGTTTTTTTTTGGTACCAAAAAGAACTTTGAGTAGACTCCGGATCCTAGCTGGTCTGCTGGGACTGGCTAGATGGCTCTCTTTTTTAGCAGTTTTGATATTTCTAGTGCTGCTTGTTCCCTTAAACTGGGTGGAACATCTGGAAGAGACCCCATTTGAATCATTTGGGTTTGGATAAAGGGGATTTTGTAACCCTCGGATATGATCGACTGCACCCATTTGTCTTGAGTGAGGGAGGGAGAGCCAGGCTTGTGGGTACAGCGTTAATCTTCCCCCGACTGCCTCTGAAGGTGGACAGTCGGGCAACACCTCAGGGATGCTGGAAGGGTTTGTCAGAGAGGGTTTCTCTGCTACCCTGGTTCTGAAGACCCCCTCTGCCTCTTGGACGGCGTCTGTTGTTGTTGTTCCCCCCTCTGCCTCTAGGGGTGAACTGACCTCTTGCATCAGGCGTGACTCCTTGTGATTTACGGAACCACATTCTTCCACCCTTTTGACCCTTAGGGTATGGTCTGGATGGGGTAGAAAAACGGACTCCTACGGCAGAAAGAGTCTTGCCATCTTGTTCGCATCTGGTCAAAGTATCTTTCACTTGAGGTCCAAACAATGCTGAACCATCAAAGGGGGAGTTAGTGAAACATTCCTTGAAGGGGTCTGCGAAGTTACAAAGCCGCATCCAGGCGTGACACCTCAAAGCCACACCTGTGCCTGCGGCCCTACTCGCTCCATCGGCTGCATATGAAATAAGCCGCAAGTAGGAGTTGACAATAGAATTCAGGGTTCCTAGCTGTGAGTTAATTTTTTCCTGAGACCCAGCAGCTGATGGATCCTGTAGAACTTCACCCAGTTCTTTAAGAATGTCTCTTTGAAGACGGCTGAAGTGGCATAAGTAGTTCAGCGACCGCAAGGCAAAGGTCGCCGACGAGAACATCCGCATGCCGTACCTATCCACTGTCCTAGATTCCTTGTTAGGTGGATGGATAGATACTGAAGGATCAGCCAGTTCCTTCTTAGTGGCCGCCGCCACCACCATGGCATCAACTGGGATACCTTTGGATAAAAATTGTTTATCAGAAGGGGCTGTTATAAATTTAGAAGGCTTCCGTGGGGTGGTTTCCAACGAGTCAGGGGCCGTCCACGCCTTCCGTGCCACCACTTCCATAAGGGGGTCGAAGGGCGGAGACACCCAGAAGGTGGAGGGTCGAGAACCGAAAGCCTCCAGGTAAACCGACTCATCCTCGGAAGGATTAAGGGAAGACCAGTTCCCCCTCTGTTTAAGGATTTCAAGGATGTCAGAGAAGGAGACATCCTCAGAGGGGGACCTTGGGGATCCTTCCGACTCATCCAAGTCGGTATCAGATGTGACGGACTCAGGGGAGTCCACATGCTTCCTCTTACATGTCCTCTTACGTGGGGATTCACCTGACGGATCAGGGGAAACCTCGGAAGAGGAGGATATTCCCAATGGGGAAACCTGAGGCATTGGGTCTCGATGGCCGGGGGCGAGAGAGTAGGAAGAGACATCAGCAGGCACTACTGTGGGAGGAGCTGATGGAGCTAACCGTAGAGAAGGCACTGGGGCCAATACGCTCCTCATGACCTCGAAGGCACTCCTGTCAGGCAGGCTAGAGAGCTCCCGCTCCGAAGAGCTAGGAACCCCAGCCGGCACCGACAAGGACGGCTCCGAAGCAGATGTCGGGGCCGAACTCACCAACGCCGACGCTCTGAGAGGGAGAATGGGGTCGGACAAGGGTCCAATGCCACTCGCCCCCTCGGAGCCGGTGAGAGAGTCCAAGCGCCCAGATCCCTCCACCCTGGACGAGATCGGAGCAGACGACGGAGCCGAAGGGGGAGGTATCGGCTCCAATGTCAAAACGGTCACGGCTCTGAGGAGCTCCGGCTCCGAACACTGGGGTACAGTCGAAGGAGGAATAGTCTGTTGTATGGACGTAGCCGCTGTCTGATGAGATGGGCTATGAAGCATTTGGGCCAGTGCCTGAGACTTTAATAGCCTACTTACCACCCTCTCAAGGTCATGATCGGAAAGTCTGGACGACTGAGAGGCATGGCTCCGATGGCTCCGCTCCGAGAGTAACGGTGACTTCGGAGCCAAATGTATGGACTCCAGTGATGGAGATCTGGACCTCTTTCGTGTGGAGGACATCAGGTTTAATGGAGCCGATGGAGCCATAGACACATCGGCTCCAGCCAGAGCCAACTTTGAAGACAGAGTCTTAGAGGTATCAGCTCCGGCTGGAGCCGATGCAGGTAGCTGCGATATTGAGGTATCGGCTCCAGCCGGAGCCGATAATGTTGCAGGTGATGAACCACCATCCAAGGGCTTGAAACTCGGAGCCGACGGTTTAGGTGGTTTCGAAGGCTTCCCTGGCACAGACTTAGCCAGGGAACCTTCAGGCTTAAACAAGCCCCTTAATATCAATTTATTCCTGCTCTCCTGCAGGACTCTAGGGCTAAAAGCATGGCACACTGAGCAAGAGTCCTGCAGGTGCAGGAGTCCCAGGCAATAGACACAAGAAGTGTGACCGTCTGTCAGAGACATCTTCTGACAGCACGAGTCACACTTCTTGAAGCCTGAGACCTTTGTCTCCTTCGACATTGAGAAGTCGAAAGGAAAACCACAGTTAGGAGAAAAAAACACACACACACACACCCCAACAAATAGGGATACAGGGGAACACACAAACAGCAAAGAATCCCTGTGAGGGAATTAAAATAAAACAGAAGGGCCTAAGGCCTAACCTAGGGAGATGGAGTATGACAGGGATAAAGGATAAAAAATAGAGACTAAACTTTAAATTTAACAGAAACTAGCCTATAAAAGACTAAAAGGTATACTAGGGGAAAAACTAAGAAAAATACTAGGATTTTTGTGAGAAAAAACAGTCACTAACCTGAGCCGGTAAAAAGAGCAACCCCGCTAGCGTAAGCGGCAAATGAGATCTGGGTAGTTACCGCCTAGCATCATGGGATATAGGGTTGCCTCGAGCCGGTAAAATTAGCTCTCGAGCTTTAGTATAGGCCGAGTCAGAGCCGAGGTTCGGCTCCGAACCCATCCAGCAAGAATGAAGACGAGATTGACAACTTAACATGACAGATTAAGACATTGAAACCTGTGGTTTATTGACATACTCAAACAATGGGACTCACAACAATAGCCGAAGTTCACTTGCCAAGTCTTTGGCATTACTCCTCAACCTGAAATTTGAAAATTCAATAGTGATATGGATTTGATGCTCTACAGCATGTGGGCCTTTTTAAGGAACACTATAATAGGCCTGTTCTTGTCAAATTCCTGTCCCCTGACAGATACATTCAAACAATTCAATCTGACATAAAGCAAATGACGTTTCTGTTGGAACAGTTTCTGATATTATAGATAAAGAGCCTTAGAAAAAAATGCTAACAAACACAGATCAATTAAAGCTACTGACTTCTCTGTGTCCATCACTTCTGCAAGTGTATCATAGACATCTCCACTGGTGTAGATGGATAAAGTCCTGATTATGACCCAGGCAATAGGAGTTCTAGAAGTGGTTTGGAAAACTGCAGGACATGGCAGAGCAGGGAAAGGAGTGAAGCAACAGTGCCCACTCATCTCTCTCTCTCTCTCTCTCTCTCTCTCACACACACAAAGAGGGAAGGAGTGAGGCATAGATCCAACTACACAAAAACTGCACTAGTTCCCCAATGAAGACAAGAGAAGCACACATGTTCTGTTTCTCCTACAGGATGAATTATCCGTAGGCTTATAACACTTGCAGAAGTGAGTGACAGCCCCATTCTATGCCCACGATATGCCCCTTTCAGCACTTGCTGGACATGCATGGTTTGGTTAGAATTAAATTATTAAAACCTACGGTATATATATATATATATATATATATATATATATATATATATATATATATATATATATATATATATATGGTTCACTTTATAATCTCGAAATACTAAAATTGAATTTTAGTATTTCAAGACTATAAAGTCGAAAGTGCAGTTACGTGAAACTGCATAATACTGAATGCGGAAATGTTGAATCTGACATTGTGTTGTCGCATTCATGACGTGCGGTGCAGTTTGTGGATTTAGCTGGGGATTCAAGTAAGTGGTGTTCTTGTAATGGTATTGGGTAGAGGTTTTAGTGTGTGTGAGTGTATGTAGTGTTGAGTTTTATGTGTCTGTGTGTTTAGTGCGACCTCAGAGTTAGTATATATAAGCAGCGGGGGTGTAGAGGGCACAGCGCCCACATGGGGGTGTAGGGGAGCTGGCCCCCCTGCTTATAGGTAGGGTAGGTGTGTTTGTTTTTTATGTTGTGTTTGTGTGTGCTGTTTTGTTTGTTGTAGTGTCATTAGGTAGGTGTACGTGTGCTTGTTTGGGTGGTGGTGTGTGTATGTGAATGGTCGCGATTTTGAATTTCGCAGTTGTGGGTGTCGGCTTTTGGCTTTATAGTCTCGAGATACTAAAATTTAATATTTTAGAATTTTGAGATTATAAAGTGACTATATATATATATATATATATATATATATATATTTTTATGTATATATATCTATATCAATCACACACATTCATATACATATATAAATATATTTGATATATATATATATATATATATACATACATACATACACACACACACACACACACATATATATATATATATATATATATATATATATATATACATACATACATACATATACATGCATAATATATATATATATATATATATATATATATATATATACACACACACACACACACACACACACACACACATACATATCAACATACATACACACATACATACATACATATATATACACTTGACAGTCACACTCCCAGTTCACCTGATCCTTGCCCCAGAAATGAATGGGATATACAGCTCTCACCATGCAATAAACAGATCATTAGGGTGGCTGGGGGAAGCTGATGATCAGTGGAAGACAAAGAAAAAAGTGTGAAAAACCCTCTGCAAGTGCATCACAAAGGTCAGAATCTGTTGTATGAAACTCCAGCAAAAACAGTCAACACCAGTGGTGCAAACAGATAAAGCCCTGACTATGGCTCAGGTAAGCCGAGTATGACTAGTGGCTTCAGCACTCAACAGGATTGGCAGGGAAGATGCGTGGGTCCACATGGGGGGGATGGTGGACCTGGCTGTACACATTGCCAAACTGTAAGAGAGGTGGTGGCACAGAAGGGTGTTGTAGGGTACATTTTAGGCTCACCAATCTAGTGATGAGTAGTAGGCTTTACTGCAAGTGTGCAGAAGCACTCAAAAAAGGAGATGCAAAGAGAATACAGATTACAGAAATAATTATGGGAGTAAACTATCAAAAGTACATTCATATAATTTTCCAGTTTCAAAATATGCTTTACTCTCACTAAAATCTGCTAGTATATAATACCAGCAAATCCAGTAATCACATGTGGATTAACATGGGAATTTACTTAAACTTCACTAAGAAAAGAAAACACAAAAATTGCATAAACTACAGAAAAAGTGGAAGCAGCATTTTGGTAGAACACACAAAAAACTGAAATGTTGTCCTTTTTGTCTTAAAACCAATGCCAGACTTCATCAGATAAATCCTGAACCAAAAATGCAGAAGCTTTTTTTCAAGTCATGCCCCACCTCATAATGACGTCATCTTAAAGCCATACAAAACAATAAATAAACCATGTCAAAAATATATTTAAATATTTATTTATAAAAACCTTTTTAAAAATAATTATGTTTTAACGACAATAAAAGTGTCAGTTATGAATTAAAAATAAAATTAACATTGAAATGCTTTAAATTTGAAAAAACTAGTAAAAGACAAATTTTCATTGAGTCCTAGAAAGGTAGCAGCATTAAAGTGTACTTGCCAAAACAATTCTTTCATTTCCAGGTGTAATCCAAAAGGACCACCTCTAACATTAAGAATCAGTTTTTCCAGTACTGAAAAAGCAGCTACATGCCTAGCTAGGGCGTTAGCTACATTTAATTTAGAAATGGCATAAAGATGCTCTTTTATGCTTTCTTTCAACTTGTGTTCTGTTTTCCTTATGTAATAAGCCGAACAGCATTCACATAGGCAATATAAGCTATGTCCTTACTATTACAGTTAGCTGAGCTGCAGACAGTGAAACTTTTTCTGTTGACACTAAGATGTCATACACTTTGGCAATTTTTTTTTTTTGCAATTCATAGCGATCAATACAAAAACACCTCATTTGCATACAAAATGCATAAACTGGCCTGAATATCCTTGAGTAAGTGTAACGACAACATATTGGTTTGAGATTACTCAAGTTAGGCAGTAAATTAATTTAGAAACAGCGGACTTGTTAAACTAAAAAAAAATTATATATATATGCAAGTGTAAGCAGGGGTTTGAGAAACGAGCCATTTACAGGTAACCTATGTCCATTAGAGACATAGGTGCCAAACCAGGAATGAATTTCCGGTTTCCCATCCAAATGTCCAAGTTGCACTTGAAATGGATTAAGGAGGAACTCTGCTTCACATGGATGGGGAGCCTGTTCCATAGAAGCGGTAGTCTCTTATTGAGTTCACTTCAGAAAATGTTTGTTTTACTCATATGATGGGCATATTAAAACACTGTAAGCTGCCATTTGTGAATGGGAAATCATTACAGCAGCAGTGAAAATAATTATCGGAGAGAAAATCATTTGCTTTGGTGTCTTTTAGTGATTGTGGTGCTTACATGGTACAAATGCAGTGATTTATCTGAAGTACTTAAGTGACTGCTTTGTTGGCTGAACATTTTGTGTCTTTACTGACACAATCACAAGTGTTTCTGACATTATTATGATTACAACAGTGTGGCAGGGACTAATGAAAGGATGGATGTGTTAACAAATCACTTTCTTTAATCGGCTGGACTCTGCATGTGTATATAATGGGGGTTCTCTCATATTACTATTTTTTCTGAGTATAGCAGGTGTTTGACTGACAATTACATACAAAATTTTTTTGTATAATTGACATTTTTCTTACAGGTTCAGCAAGGGAAACAGATAACCTACTGGCAAGTTTGTGGATCGCAAAGTATATATAATAGGGGCAATTACGTTTTTACAATGAATGTGCAGATAGTGCAGATAGTGCAAACATCTGATTATGAATCACAAGTAGGAGAGAGAGAATGCTTCATTAACATATGCCATTTTACATAATTTCTCATTTACGTTTCATTATTATTTCATTTGCTTAGGCTTTTTCATGGTCAACAACCATTAGCACAACTGGCCACTATGAATAGCTGCTTAGCTACATTCATTCGTGGACAGAGTCAATAGCCAAAACACATTCATGCAATGACTATGAATACTGCCCTAAATTTCTGTAGAATAAAATGAGATTCCATGAAGCCATTAGGTAGATAAATATGAAGAATCATTTTCAAAAACAGTTTGACTTAAGGCTGGGTAGAAAGGGCGGATCTAAGGGCAAACGAGTAGAAATGGCAATGAGGTGAATCTTCACAAAGAGTATGAAAGGCCAGAGGATAACAGCCCACACAAATACTGAAGAACCAGAGGCATCTGGGCCTTAAAGAGGTCCTGGTTCTTAGTTTGGCACCAACTAGAAAATCTCTTCCACTTAACTATATATGAATTTCTAAACAGCACATTTCTTACAGTCCTTTAATACCTGCTGCATATACTAAAAACTCTCCCATCCAGGCATTCAACTAAAGAAGTCTCAGGTTAGGGTGTATCAAACAAATCTTATCTTGTGTGTACAAGCCCAGTTTGTGAGGAAGCCTGTGGTAATTGCCCCTGTGTATTTTCAAAAGAAGGGAAAAACAGTACAACATGGGCCAAAAGGAAGTCACCACAATTATGTTTGGGGAGTCCTTTTGAATCTTTAGAATCTTCCCGACTTAAAGATTGAGAACGCCACCCTTTTACATTAGTTGACTGTGCCTTTGTATAGTAGGTCACAGAAGGTAGCCCTTTTAAGGTTTGTTTACTGTACCTCTGTCAAGCAGCGATACAGAAGAGATCCCAGGGGTAAACTTACGATCTTCCATCCATTCGTCAAGATTTCTCTTGAAGAGGGTCAGTGAGGGGCTCTGCCTGACATGGATTGGGATTTTGTTCCAGCGTGAGGGGAGCCTCTGGGATATGAATCTGTCCCTCCAGCATGTCCTATTTATTTTGCTGAGGTTCAGGTCCCTGGAGCATGTAGCTCTAAGGGATTTAGATTTCCTGAGGTGAAGCATGTCCATTAATTCTGGGTTGGACATGGCTTTATACGTCAGACACAGATCGCCTCTTGAGTAGGCGGTACGCAACTGAGTAGAGCTGGAGTTTCTTTAGCCGAACTGCATAGGGCATCTGTTTGAGCCCCTTGATCCTCTTGGTGAGATACTTTTGGGGTCTTTCCAGTTGCTGAAGGTGTCGGGTAAGGTACATCCCAAACGGGGCATTGTACTCAATTATGGGCCTGATAAGTGATGAGTAGAGGGGCACAATGACCTCTCTTGATCTAGATGTGAACCCTTTCATGATAAGGTGGGCTATATAGAAGGTCATTCTAACCACCTTGGCAACGTGATTGTCAAAGGAGAGATTGCCATCTAATTGGGTCCTCAAGTCCCTAATTACTTCTTCCGTACTTAATGAATTACCACCTATGTGGTAATTTGTGGGCACTTTGTTTTTTCAAAGGGGATGACTATGCACTTTTTGGCATTTAGCTTTAGGCCATGGCTCTGGCACCAGTTATCCGTCTCTGTGAGACCCTTTTGGAGGATGCTTGTGTCAGCCGGAGAGTCGATTATAGCACCCAGTTTGCAGTCATCTGCGAACTTTGTCAGCCATAGTCCACCCGTGTTAGCCTGTACCTCGGAGAAATATATACCGAACAAGAGAGGTCCCAGGACTGAGCCTTGTGGGACACTACTTGTAACTGGTTTAGAGTCTGACATGGCACCTGCTATTCTGACCATGCGTGTTGTATCCCTGAGCCAATTTGCAACCCATCTTGTGACATACGGGTTGATATTTAAGATGGTGAGCTTATTTATGATGCCCGAGTGGGGTATTGTATCAAAGGCCTTTGCGAGGTCCAAGTAGGCTGTGTGGACTACCTTCCCTTCATCTATGGCTTTGGTAACTGTTTCAAAGAAGTCAACCACGTTCAAGAGGCAAGATCTGCCCTTAACGAAGCCGAATTGGGTAGGATCCAGTGTCTGGAGGTTCCCAATGTCTTTGTTTATGATTTCCATGATGATACGTTCCATAGCTTTGCAGACCAGGCTAGTCAGGCTTATAGGGCGATAGTTTCCGGGGTCTGTTGTGGCACCACCTTTGTGGAGTGGGACCACTGTTGCTGTACGCCATTCCTTGGGAACATATCCTGTAGTAAGGCTGAGATTGAACAGTGACTTTATATGAGGGTTTAGTTCTTCTTGGAGCTCGTGTAAGACACAGCCCCGGACACCATCTGGTCCCATTGATGCTGTGTTTTTAGCTTTGGAGAGGGCAGCTCTCACCTGTGCATCTGTGATCTCAGGAAGGCTACACTCTGTTGGGATAGACATTTGCTCTTTTGGGGGGGAAGGGGGGGAGAAGTTTGCACTGAACCTTTCTGTCAGGATGTTGGCAATGTCTGTGGGTTCAGTGAACTTTTTTGTTATTTTGCACTAACTCAGAGCATATCTGGGAGTTGCCTCCCAGGTTTCTGGCATAACTAAAGAAGGCCTTGTGATTATCTTTAGTGTCTTGTGCAATTTTTCTTTCAAAGCTGGCCTTAGAAGATTTTATGAGGGATCGTAGTTTCTTGCTAGTACTGATCAGTGACGCCTTCCCTTTTTGGGATTTTGCTCTGTCATGTAGAAGCTTTCTCCTTCTGTTGTATAGCTTATTTATGGCCGGGGTCCACCACACAGGTCTCCTATCTCCAATCAAACCAAGCAACCAATCATAGGTTACAAAGTATTAACAATAAAAGGAAACCAATATAATGAATACTAACAATTTAGAGATATCACAGTATTAAACATACTAAAACCTTACTATATATTCAAAATTTAATTTAAACGTCAATAAAATCATTTAGGTAAAAGCCTTGTTTTAAGACGGCTTTTCAATGGCAATTTATCATTGAGGCCCTTTCCAGAATCTGCCCTTAATCAGAAGCTTTAGTACAATTCTGAACATCACCACCTCATTCACTAAGCATCACTTTCTCTATCACTAAAAACTTAAAGCCATCATGTGTAGCTATATGCTTAGCCAAAGCATTAGTGACGCATCCATTTTTAATGTTTTTTATATATACATATATATATGCTCTCTTATTGGGCAGCCACGGTGGTGCAGCAGTTAGCGTTGCCGCCTCACAGCAAGAGGTACTCTGATTCGATTCTCGGCTGGGGTGCCTTCTGTGTGGAGTCTGCATGTCCTCCCTGTGGTCACGTGGGTTTCCTCCAGGTGCTCCGGTTTCCTCCCATATCCCAAAGACATGCTGTAGGTAGATTGGACACTCTAAATTGTCCCTAAACGTGAGTGTGTGTGTGTGTGTGTGTGTGTCTTCTGTGGAAGGTTGGGCGCCGGGCTGGCAACTCCACTGCCAATCATGAGTGGACAGGTGATCCGTTGTGGTGACCCCTAACCGGGAAAAGCCGAAAGAAGAAGAAGAATATATGCTCCCTTATTCTCTCCATAAGACATCTGTTGGTCTTTCCTACATAAAATGATGAACATTTCCAACAGACAGCTAAATAAATCACATCATACAAATCACAAGTTTGCACTAACTTTAAAAGTAAAAATGCTTCCCGGTACCGTACCAGAAGAGTTAACCAATGATTGATGGTGGGACCTACCTTTAAGCTAACATAAGTTTCAAAGACTTTTTACGTAACATTAAAATTATGATATCATCAAATCTCATTATATTTTATGCAGTATTTGTAGTGGATTTGCTGAAAGCAGCCTCTCCATTGTTTTTGACTCACACATATGATTATTTTGGACTATAACTTTATTCTTGAGCGAGTCATTCATCCTTCTTCCTGCGTTTGTGGTTGTTACTATTAGATTGCTGTGGTTGGTTGAAGCAATGGCTGAAGGCAGTCTGGGAGAAGTTGAATTGGAATACGTTACACCGATTAAGTCATCTGTTGCTTCAGAAAAACTGTTAGACTGTCTGAAGAGTCAAAGTAATCTTTTATTGGATAGGGAGGCTGCATACTGTAGGTATGGACTTTATGCAGCTTTTAACCATAGTACATATGAATGAGAATGATATTTTTAAACTAAAGCAGTTACAGGCTCAGTGCTATCACTTGGAAGCTTGTCTAAAATATTGTGTAGTCCCTCATGGCTTGAGGGTACTCAAAATCCTCAACTATGGAGACAAACATCCTCAGTTGCTGGCCAAATGGCCGAAGTTCAATTTAGAATTGAGCTTCAGTTAATGTTTATTCATTGAGTTCTCTGAGCTGGAAAAAGCACTACATGTTAGATTATTTCAGCACAGCAGAGCCTGTATGAAACCTTTCCATCTGATATAGTGGGTCAGAGGTTGAATGTATTGATGGAATTGGCAGCCCTATTTGAAAGGAAGCTGATGCTCAATAAAATTAAGAAACTAAAAAAGGACAGAGCTGATTTTACAGAGGGGCATGTTTTTGTCTGGCTGAGAAGTACAGATCAGACGTTTGGTTCAAACTTTGTATCAGACAACAAATCCGATTGTCCCGTTAGCAATAAGATTAACAATTTAACAAACAGACCTATTCAACCTGTGAATGTCCCTATTAATATGAACAAACACTCAGAGACCGCCACCCCCTCTTTCACAGATATTGGCACTAAGAGGAAGACTAATGCACTACCAACAATAGATGTCACTATTACACAAACAAAACCTTTGAAAGAGTCCACTCAGAATGCTTTAAGTTAATGCAAGTGAACGAAACAACTTATGTGAAGGGGAACAGGTTTTTCAGATATTTCCCATAACTTTAAACAAAACTATGAATCGGGATACCCACTCAGCGAATGAACAATCACAGAGCCGAGAGAGAGTAAAACGGAAAATGCAGCAGGAGCCAGTGAATACATGCACTTTAAAGAGAATGTGACAGAGCAAGGAAACTCTTTAGTATGGAATATTTCTTCAAAACAACTTACTTATGGTGAGTTTTCATTACTTGGAAAGGGGCTTTCATTTATACTTACACAGGGTGTTTAAGTAACAAATACTATAATTGATTTGAAAATGTTTGGAAGGACTGTTGTGCTGAAATTGACTTAATGATATGCATACAAACAGTGCATCTAATAATTTTAAAAAAAGTACTTTTCTCCCTATTAATCATCCTGTTTTGGAGACATTTTATAAACTTTGTGAAAATTACTTTCACACAGTTTTGCAAAAAAGATATAAGAGATGTATGAAGTTGAGCAATGAGGAAAGGAAGGCCTTGAAGAACCTGCAAAATGACAAATCCATTAAAATCAGGCCTGCTGACAAGGGAGGACCTGTAGTTGCAATGGATTATGATTACTAATTTTAATTCTATGAAAAATATGTTGAATGATGAGAAGGCTTATAGCAAAATTGGGAGACGTGATATTGACAGAATAAAAATAGACAGTTGAACGTATAAAAACTTCAATGCAACAACGCCAATAACATAGGTATGCAGGACAAGCGCTTTCGGCCTTAGCCTTCTTCAGATCCTGTTTACTGGGCCTAAAATTAGAAGTTATGTACCTACCATAACGTTCCATGTTAGTTGTCTTCTCTCGCCTTCTTTCTTGCTGGATGGATTCAGAGCCGATCTTCGGCTCCGACTCGGCACTTGCTAAGCTCAAGAGTCACTTCCACCAGCTCGAGGCAGCCCCATATCCCATGATGCAAGGCGGAGATTACCCAGATCTCATTTGGTAGCTAGAGGAAAAAATACTTACTATCTTCCCCCAAGGGAAGAAGAACAACTAACCTGAGAAAAAACTGTAAGGGGAACCCAGGTAACTAAGTGCAGAGCTAACTGGTGTCCAAGGGAGAAATCTCCCAAAGAAGAGGATAGTTCAAGGTCTGTCCAGGCTAGGGGGACAGGAGGGAGGGAAGCAAGAAAGAAGGTGAGAGAAGACAACTAACATGGAACGTTATGGTAGGTACATAACTTCTAAATGTTAAGTTGTCAATCTCGCCTTCATTCTTGCTGGATGGGACCGCGTCCCTAGCACCTCTATCCTGGGTGGCTCAATGGAACAGACTCTTGAGAACTGTGGAACCAAAACTCGCCCTGTCCCTGGAGGCCAAATCCAATTTGTAATGTGAGACGAAGGTATGAGGAGTGGCCCAAGTGGCTGCTGCACAAATAGTGTCTAAGGGTAGTCTAGCCTGAAAGGCTGTAGATGTGGCTAGGCCTCTGGTAGAATGTGCTTTTGGTATTGAGATCAGCTATTTGCCCGTAGGCTGATAAATATAAGAAATAGTGGAAGACAGCCATCTGGATAAGGTCACCTTAGAAACAGGGAGACCTTTCTTATTTTCAGCATAAGAAAGAAAAAGCTGATCAGACTTTCTAGATTGCTTTGTTCTGTCCAAGTAATATCTGAGTTGGCGATGAACATCTAGGCAATGCAATTTTTGTTCAGCCCTGTCAGAATAATTGGGAAAAAATACTGGAAGATCAATAGATTGGTTTAAATTTGTCTTAGAAGCAACCTTGGGCAAAAAGGACGGATTAGTTCTCAAAGATACTCTATCCTTGTGGAAGACCAAGTAAGGTGGACGAACACAGAGAGCATGAAGTTCAGACACCCTTCTAGCCGAAGTAATAGCGACTAGAAAGTGTGTCTTCCAAGAGAGAAATTTTAACGAGCATGTAGCAGCCGGTTCAAAAGGGGAAAGTATTAAGGATGCCAGCACTAAATTTAGATCCCACTGCGGTGGAGGATCCCTAACAGGGGGTTTAAGTAGGAAGATCCCTCTGAGAAAGGCTTTGCAAAGTTTGTGAGACATAATGTTCTGGTCTGCAAATTCGACATGAAAATTCGAGATTGCTGCCAGCTGGACTTTAACTGTGGAAGAAGAACCAGAGTGAAAAATTTCAGCTAGGAAGTCCAAAACTGACTGAATAGGGGCAGTAAAGGGATCTATGTTCTTAGACCTTATCCAAAAGGAAAAACGTTGCCATTTGCTAGAGTAAATCCTTCTGGTAGAGGATTTTAGAGAAGCTACTATGATATCCCTAATGGGATTAGAGATCATAGGAAGCCTGGCTAAGGAAGGAAGTGGAGCAACCAAGCAGTGAGGTTGAGGGAACGAATGGACCGGTGCAGTTGACCCGACTAGTGGGTCAGAAGATCTGGAACTGGGTCCAGATGCCAAGGCTGCACTAAGAGATGTCGATGAAGGAATGGGAACCAAATTTGTCGAGGCCAGTAAGGAGCAATGAGAATCAGCTTGGCTCTCAAGTCGGTAGCTTTCTGAAGCACTTGAGGAATCAACGGAAAAGGGGGAAAAGCATAAAGAAGTCCCCGGGGCCAATCCTGGGTTAGAGCGTCTCTGGGGGGATGGCCTGGAAGTGGAAAGAGAGAGAAGAAGTCTGGGCATTTGCTGTTTTGGGGTGTAGCAAAAAGGTCGCAGCAAGGAGGGCCCCACTTCTGAAAAATCTCTTCCGCTATAGATTGTTTGAGAGACCACTCGTGAGGCATGAGTATAGCTCTGCTCAACCTGTCCGCTATGATGTTGGTTTTCCCGGGGATATGCATTGCTATCAGAAACCGCTGAGAGGAGATCGCCCATTGCCAAAGTCTGAGAGCTTCTCGACACAGAGGATAGGACTTGGTCCCGCCCTGTTTGTTGATATACCATACTACAGACATGTCCGTGTGAACTGCGATAGTTCCTAAAGGAAGAAAGTCGTTGAGGGCTTGCAACATTAAAAGCACTGCTCTCATCTCTAGGACATTTATATGCAGGTGGTATTCGAACGGTTGCCACGTGCCATGGACCATCCTGCCCTGATAATGCCCCCCCCCCACCCGATTAGGGAGGCATCCGAAGTGACCATGGCTACCGGGGCCGGGGGGACAAATGGTCTGCCCTGATGGACTAGGGGGGAAGAAATCCACCAGGATAGGTGGCTCTTGCAGATCTGTGTGACAAGGATCTTGTGACGTATGGGCAACTGCTGGAAGGACCATTGGGTAAACAACATCCACTGTAGGAGACACATGTAAAAGCAGGCCAGAGGAAGAAGTGTGATGGCAGCTGCCATTAGGCCTAACACTTTCAGGACCAACCTGGCTTGTACCTTTTTGCTGAATAGGATGATCCGAACATGATTTTGGATATCCAGGATTCTTTGATTTGTTAGATTTGCTGACATCCGAGTAGTGTCTAGATCTGCGCCTATAAAGGTAATAGATTGGCAAGGCGATAAGGAAGACTTTTCGAAGTTGACAGAAATCCCTAACTGGCTGCAGAGACGTAGAGTGTAATCCCTGGCCTGGAGAAGTTGATGCCTGGTGGTGGCTGTGAGGAGCCAGTCGTCTAGGTACGGAAACACCTGGAATCCCTGACGTCTCAGGTGAGCCGTGACCACTGCCATGCATTTGGTGAACACTCTGGGAGCTGTGATGAGACCAAAGGGCAGGGCTCTGAATTGAAAATGACTGGTCCCCAGCTGAAAGCGGAGAAACCTTCTGGAGCGTCTGTGGATTTTTATGTGATAGTACGCATCCTGAAGGTCTATAGAGCACATCCAGTTGTCTTTGTCCAGAAAGGGCAAAATCGATTGAAGTGTGACCATCCGAAAACTCGTCTTTTTGACAGACTTGTTTAGTCTGCTGAGGTCTAATATTGGTCTCCAGTCTCCCGTCTTTTTGGGGACCAAAAAGAACCTTGAGTAGATTCCGGATTCTAAATGGCCTGCTGGAACTGGCTGGATGTACCTTTTCTCTAGAAGTTTTGAAACCTCTAGCTTTGCAATTTCCCTTAGACCGGGTGGAACGTCTGGAAGGGATCCTTTTTGAGGGAAGGGGCTTTTCTCGAAAGGTATTTTGTAACCCTCGGATATGATCGACTGTACCCATTTGTCTTGAGAAAGGGAAAGTCAGGCTTCTGGGTACAGTGACAATCTCCCCCCGACTGCCTCCAAGGGTGGGCAGTCGGGCAACACCTCAGGGATGCTGGAAGGGCTTGTCAGAGAGAGGCTCTATGCTGCCCTGGTTCTGCGGACCCCCTCTGCCCCTAGGGCGGCGTCTGTTGTTATTACCCCCTCTGCCTCTGGGGGTAAACTGACCACGTGCATCAGGCATGACTCCTTGAGATTTTCGGAACCACATTTTCCCTCCCTTCTGACCTTTGGGGTAAGGCCTTGAAGGGGTGGAGAAACGGACTCCTATGGCAGAAAGAGTCTTGCCATCTTGCTCGCACCTGGTCAAAGTGTCCTTCACCTGAGGTCCAAACAAAGTTGTCCCATCGAAGGGAGAGTTTGTGAAGGACGCCTTAAAGGGGTCTGCAAAATTGCAAAGTCGCATCCAGGACTGACGTCTGAGAACCACTCCTGTGCCTGCAGCTCTACTCGCTCCATCGGCTGCATAAGAAATGAGCCACATGGAGGAGTTAGTTATGGAATTTAGGATTCCCAGCTGAGAGCCAATCTTCTCTTGAGCCCCAGCAGCTGATGGATCCTGTACCACCTCACCCAATTCCTTGAGGATATCTCTTTGAAGTCGGGTGAAGTGACATAGATAATTCAGCGAACGCATAGCAAAGGTCGCTGAGGAAAACATCCGCTTACCATACCTGTCCATGGTCCTAGACTCCTTGTTAGGAGGATGGACCGGTACGGAAGGATCTGCAAGTTCCTTTTTGGTGGCGGCCGCCACCACCATGGCATCAACCGGGACACCTTTGGTGAGAAACTGTTTTTCAGTGGGGGCCGTGATAAATTTAGAAGGCCTCCTGGGGACTGGTTCCACAGAATCAGGAGATGCCCACGCCTTTCAAGCTGTCACGTCCATGAGGGGGTCGAAAGGCGGAGAAACCCAGGAGGTGGAGGGTCGAGATCCAAAAGCCTCCAGGTATACCGACTCATCCTCGGAGGGGTTAATGGAGGGTCAGTTCCCCCTCTGTTTCAGGAGTTCAAGAATGTCTGAAAAGGAGACATCCTCAGAGGGGGAACTTGGGGACCCCTCCAACTCATCTAAGTCGGTATCTGATGTCGTAGACTCAGGGGAGTCTAAATGCTTCTTCTTGCAAGTCCTCTTACGCGGGGGTTCCCCTGAAGGATCAGGAGAAACCTCGGAAGAGAAAGGTATTCCCAATGGGGAAACCTGGGGCGATGGATCTCTGAGTCCGGGAGCAAGAGAGTGGGAAGAGATATCTACAGGCACTGAAGAGGGAGGAGCTAAAGGGACCGACTGTTGACTCAGCTCGGGGGCTAGTACACTCCTCATCACCTAGAAGGCTCCCCTCCCGGGGAGGATCGAGAGCTCCCGCTCCGAGAAAACAGGAATCCCCGGCCCCACCGAAAGGGAAGGCTCCGAAGCAGATGTCGGTGCCAAGCTTACCAAAGCCGAAGCTCCCAGGGGGAGAACGGGGTCGGACAAGGGTCCGATGCCACTCGCTCCCTCGGAACCGACAAGGGAAGCCCGATGACCGGATCCCTCCAAGGACGGTCTCAAGGAGGAGATAGGATTCGAAGACGACTGAGCCTAAAGGAGTGGTATCGGCTCCGAAGCACCAACAGTCACAGTTCCAATAAGCTCCGGCTCCGAGCTCTGAAGGAGAGTCGAAGGAGGAATTTCTGGAGGGTGTGGAATAGCGGTCATCTGCTGAGACGGGCTATGAAGTATCTGGGCCAGTGCCTGTGATTTCAGCAGTATACTCACCACTCTCTCCAAGTCATAGTCTGAGAGTCTGGAAGACCTTGAGGATCGGCTCCGATGGCTCCGCTCCGAAAGTAAGGGAGAGGCCAGAGCCGAATGAATAGACTCCAGCGACGGAGATCTGGATCTCTTTCTCGACGGAGCCATCGGAGCCGAAGAACCTTCGGTTCCAGTTGGAGCCAACAACTTGTCGGCTCCGAGCTGGGTCAGAGATGTGTCGGCTCCAGCCGGAGCCGACACAGGCATGGAAACAAGAGTATCGGCGCCAATACCGAACCTTCAGAGAAGGAAGGATCGGCTCCAGCCGGAGCCGATCTCAACTCCGAGGGAGTCGGAGCCAAGGCTTGGACACTGAAGCCTGGGCCTTGGGAGGCTTTGAGGGCTTCCCCGAGCCGGACTTACCTGGGGAGCTCTCAGGCTTTAATAAGCCCCTGAGAATAAGTTTATTTCTACGTTCCTGCAGGACTCTCTGGCTGAAGGAGTGGCAAATAGCACAGGAGTCCTGCAGGTGTAGAGGTCTCAGGCAATAAATACAAGAAGTGTGACCATCTGTCAGAGACATCTTCTGACAGCATGAGTCACACTTCTTGAAGCCTGAGACCCTAGCCTCTTTAGACATGACTGAGTACCTAATCACACACACACTACACAGTCAGTCCAAAAATTAAACTAGATTAACAAAACCAAGTACAGGGAAAAAACACACAGACACACCCAAACAAACCCTGACAGGAAAAATATAGGAGGGGTAAAGACCTAAGGCCCGACTAGCAAAAATATGAATAAAGGGAACGGGACACTAACGGGAATAGGGCTAAGTGAATCGGGAAGTTAACAAAGTAATATATATATAAATATAAAGTACTGGGGTGGACTAAAGTCTCAGAAAAAAATATAGAAAAATTCACTTACCAGGAGCTGGCAAAAAGTTACCTCATGAGTGAAGCGGCAAACGAGATCTGGGTAATCTCTGCCTTACATCATGGGATATGGGGCTGCCTCGAGCTGGTGGAAGTGACTCTTGAGCTTAGCAAGTGCCGAGTTGGAGCCGAGGATCGGCTCCGAACCCATCCAGCAAGAATGAAGGCGAGATTGACAACTTAACATCTAAATGTTTAAAAACTTGGATAGACCAATCACGGTCTTTTAAAAACCATTGCATCACTTCCTCATGCAGTAGTTGTCACTCAAAGGATATCCTTCAGTTTACATCACTTCCTCATAGTAGCTGTTACTCAAATGAACACTCCCTTATTTTGGGCCAATAATACTGAAGCTGTTGCTATCTCCTCCCATTCAGACCATGTTCTTTCAGACCTGGTTTCAATGGTACCATTCCATTCAAGCCTGGAGGGTAATCTGCCCTTAGGTCTATTATCCATTTGAGTTCTTCTACCTCAATTCTATTCTGCAAGTCACCTCCTCTCGATGTTTCTTTTAGAATAGAGAATACCATAAACTTGAACGAGTGGGTGTTATTAAGCTTCACATGCGAATAGATGACATTTGTATCTACTTTATTCTTTATATCAGAATATCAGATAAATGCCATAGGATGCACTCTTTTAGCATTCTGTTTGTTTTGCCTGTATAATAGGCTGAGCAAAGAGAGCATGTACTGATACAGATCACGTTTGTTGGTACAAGTAGCCCGACTTTGTAAGCTATAGCATTTTCCTGTTTTTGGATGTTTGAAAATGCTACTTGTGTTAATCAAATGACAAGCCTTAACAGCAGCCACATCTCCAAGTGCCTCTATGTGTATATGCAATATTACTTGCTCCTTTATTAATGCCATCCTTGTGGCATAACAGCCTCTTCAAGTTTGTCTTATTTATGAAAGCAAAGCTGAGGTTATCACCAACGATTTCTTCTATTTTGGCATCAGATGTCAATACTGGCCAATATTTTTTTAACGACATCACATATCGTCTTGTTGTCAGTACTATAAGTTGGAGTACATCTTATTTTATTTATAGTTGGTACTATTGAACTTGTTTGCTCATAATTTCATTACTTGGAATAATAGGGTCTCCCTTTAGTAGATCTCAACTCACTTGCTTTCATAGCATTTGTCTTAATGGCTTTTTCAGTATAACCTCTCGCCTTGAAGTATTTTAGTAGTTCCTTATGTTCCTTCAGGAAGGTTTCCTCTTTGGTACATAACTTTGAGATGCACATTGTTTGATTATCTACTATGTTCCTGAAAATATGCCTGGGATGCACGCTGGTAGAATGCAACATATGGTTGCACCACATAGGTTTTCTATACAATGCAGTATCAATACCTGTGGAACCCAGATATACCTTCACAACTAAGTAGTCAATCTCTTTATCAGATGATTTAACATCAAACTTCAGAAATGCGGTTGTACTCAGTAAGAAATCAACAAACTCATTTAGAGTAGCTTTGCTCCCTTCCCACAGAAGGAAAACATCATCCACAAATCCATTGTAGAATAACAACTGAAGAAAAACAAGAGAAACAGATGGAAAGGGCAACTGTTATTCTACAATAGATTTGTGGATGATGTTTTCCTTCCATGGGAAGGGAACAAAGTTACGCTTTTACAGTGGTATGTTCAGCTGTCTGTTTTTATGTTGTTTTGGATTTGGACTACCTTCGGTGGTGTGACTTTCTTTTTCTTGAAGTGATATTGATAGAATGGTTTATAGAATATATGATACTTTGTATGACTGTTTGATGAGTATGATTATAAATTTGGATTTGTTTAATTATTTCATTGTAGATGCCCCTATGCTCCCTGTTATACATGGGCCCCCGAAGATTCACAAAGAACAGTTCTGTCCACCTTTCAGACCTATAGTTTCAGGTCGAAACTGGTACACAGAACCATTATCCATTTATGTAGAAAAACACATAAAACCTGTGTTAGGCAAAAATGTGTATATTTTGAAAGATTGATTTCTGTAAATTTTTACAGGGATGAAAAGGGCATGGTAGTACCTTGTTCTTGGTTACTATGGATGTTCACTCATTATTCACAGTGATACCCAACATGACTGGGTTAGAAATGTTAAAAGCATATTTGTTGGAACACAGTACCTATGGAGCAACATGCATTGATCTAATATGTTTATTGATGGAAATATTTCTTGGGAACAATGTCTTTTTGTTTGATCAACAGATCTATTTACAGAGAGAAGGTGTTGCCATGGGCACGTCCTCTGCAAATAGTTATGCAAACAAAGTAACGGTAAAATGAGAGAATGATACATTTCTAAGGCCTATAAGATGGAGACAGGTTGTCTTTTATAGACATTTCATTGACAACCTCTTTTTACTGTGGGATGGTACTGAAGGAGAATTAGCTTTGTTTTTTGAATATTTGAATCCGAGTACTCCCTTTCTTAGGTTTGACCTGAATGTATCATGTGAAGAAGTGAATCTTTTAGATGTGAAAGTATTTAGGAAGCATCATGGTTTGCTTAGTACACCTATCCATAGAAAAGACTGTTCCAGAAATAATTTGCTACATAGAAGTATGCATCCAGGGCACATTTTTAGAAATATAGTAAATAGACAAGGTTTAAGATTGTCTAGATTGAACCCTGATGACTAAATTTAAAACAGATCTGGATGACCTTAACATTAGGTTGAAGGAAAGGGGTTATAATGACCGTGACTTTGGCACTGTATTAGGTGATATTTGTGAGCTTACATCTACCAAAACTAAACCTTATTTTTCTTGCAATTATAGTCAGTATGATTAAGTGAGCAAATATAAGAAAGATACTATACAAGTTCCTATGTATTTTGCTAGTAATGTCAACTTAGTTACCCAAGTTATTAAAAAGCATTGGCCCATTCTCACCAGTAATTCAGACATAAGGAAGTTAGTAGGAGAAGAACCTTGTTTCTCCTTTAAAAATAAAAAGTCTTTGAAACGTATGTTATGTTATCATAAAGGTAGGTCCCACCATCAGTCATTGGATAACTTTTCTGGTATGGTCTCATGTTTAAAATGCAATATTTGTACTTTTACTGACCCATCTGGGTCTTTTAAACATCCGGATATGGGAAGAATCTTTACTTTTAAAGTTAGTGCTAACTGTGATTCATTTGATGTGGTTTATTTAGCTGTCTGTTGGAAATGTTCATCATTTTATGTAAGAAAAAACAACAAGACGTCTTAAGGAGAGTATAAGGGAGCATATATGCATCGTTAAGGTAAGTTTTTTTTGTGTTTCTTTATTATATATTCAAACTTCTGAAATTCGATCATATGTTATTGAACATATGGGATTCGAAATTTCGATTATATAATATAGTCCCCTTATAAATATATATATATGTGTGTGTGTGTGTATGTATGTAAAAACATTAAAAATGGATGTGTCACTAAAGCTTTGGCTATGCATATAGTTACACATGCTACAACCCATGGCTAAGTTTTTAGCGATAGCAAAAGTGATGCTTAATGAATGAGGTGGTGATATTGAGAACAGTACTGAAGCCTCTGAAGTTAGATGGATAATCAGATTAAGGGCAGATTCTGGAAAAAGAGACTCAATCATAAAGTACCATTGAAACCCCTTCTTAAAACAATGTCTTTAGCTAAATAATTTTATTGATGTTTACATTACATTTTGAATATATAGTAAGGTTTTAGTATGTTTGATATTGTGCTATCTCTTTAAATTGTTATTATTCATTGTATTGTTTTCCCTTTATTGTTAATACCTTGTAACCTATGATTGGTTGCTTGGTTTTGATTGTTTTAAATAACAGATCTCATTACCTTGATTCTGTAACGTCTGATGAAATAGTGTTTTAACTGTGAAAGCGCTAACGTGTTTAATAAACAATAGCTGCTTTTATGTACTGTTTGTAGTGGATTTGCTGAAAACAGCCTCTCCATTGTTTTTGACTCACTCATGTGATTTTTTTGAATATAAATACATGACAGAATAATCCTCCTCCCTTGCCAGTAACCCCTTAGCAATATAAATCTTCCATTATTGTCTTTTATATTTTCTTCTATTACTATTGGAGCTCCTCTTGCAATTAATATAAATATTCCCCTCTTCCTTTCCTCCAGATAATCAGCTGAATAACGATCTTGAAAACCTTTCTTTATCAAATTCACATGTTCAGTGTGTCTCTTGGAGCATAGCTACTTGTACTCTACATTTTTAAATATAATTCACTGCTCTTTTCTTTTTGTATTTATCTGTAAGGCCATTAACATTTACACACATTATAAAAAGAATCATGTTCTTGAGGGTTTATTCTTCCCACCATTTATGTACAATAGTTTTTTTTTGTTAAAGGTATGGTTCCAGCTTTTGTATTCAATGCATGCATCGTTTGGCTGGTTAATCTTTGATTCAATTGTTTCTTGTCATCTCCATTTGAACCTATGTCACATCTTGCAGAATTTTTTTTGTTTTACTGAAAACCCTCAAACAAAAATACACACTCACACACCCAATACACCCCAGTAAAACCTAATAACTTAATAATAACTTACAAATCTATGTACATAATAAGAACAAACATTCTAAAATGATAGCCACACTCACAGGCTAGAGACACCCAAATTGAAAGGTCATTTATGTTAAGATACATGATGCAGCCTGTGCTTTAAGTAAATGCTATCTGATTTTTGTCTTATCTTTATAGCCCTCCCCGCTAAGGAAATATTTGAATGCTTTCAGTAAACATTTTCTCCAAGTCATTTCTTTTTATCAGATTGTCTTCTGGTGACATGCAAACCAGACACAAACTCCTAAGGATACTTTGTTTACCAGAAAAAAAACCCTTCTAATATTCAATATTCTTTTCCATGTACATGTTTTGTAATATACTTTTTGCTGGATAAATCCGAAGGTTGACCAATCATTTGCCTATGCATGCATGAGAAAAAGCACACTAATTTTTCTTTTGCCGTGCTCTCTCAACCAGACCCTTCCATTCTCCTTTTTTTTTTCCTCACATTGTAGTGCCTACATTTCTTAAAACTGAACAGGTAAAAAGAGAGAAGGGGGCAAGAAAAAGAAAGTACCTGTTTATATTAATATCCCCATTACATTAAAAAAATGAAAAAGCTTTACTTCATAGCTTGCTACGAAAATCATGCAACATTTAAACATCGCCATTACGAGAAAAAAAAAAAGAAATTTGTTTTACTTGTATACTTTACTTTCTCATGTCTCCTTTCCTCTCCAAAGTAGTCCAAAGCTTAATGACATAATGTAGGGCATATGTTTTAGAGTCCCCTACAAAGTTAGCAAAGTCCACAAAAATCCAATATTTCCAAATTCTCTTGTTCTACTGTGTTTCACATATCTAATTATTGCTTTGTAATCTCACATTTGTTTGTTTACAGGCAACTGATTTTATCCTCTAAATATTAACAACATGAAGCAGGATACAAGCTTTAAAGTTCCCCATAAGTTTAACAAAGTCCAAGGAAGTTCAGTATTTTTTTCCTGTTGTGTCATGTTTTACAAGTATAATTATTGCTTTATCATCCCAGAGTTGTCGATTTCCATATTACTGGCTTTAATCCTGCTCATCTCCAGCTCCTAAGTCCTATCTCTGTTTCAATTCCAACATATTCCAGATTCTTCTAGTTGATTTCTATGTTTTCTCCCTTCTCTCAGGCAAATGAAACATTGGAAAATATTGAATGGGCTCAGTCTCTCTGTAGTCCTTAGCACCAGGAGAACATGAAGCAGAACTTCTTTCTCACTCACAGGTCACTCTTTGTTGGACAAACTTTTCTATACTTTATCAAAAAATCATTTTTCTCCTCCAGGGAAAAACACTTTAAAGATGGCTAGGTATAACAATTTGAATCTCAGGCCTGCTTTTCAACATTCCCTACATAATGAAATATACTGACTCCTGTTCTGCCTGGTTTACACTGAATAATCATTCTCCACAAGCACTCTACTATCTCCCACTTTTAGCACTTATCTTTCTGCCACAGATTTGTCAAAATCAGCTCCTTCTGTCCATAAGACTGCATTTTTACTATTAAAGGTCTAGGTTGTTTTTTAGTAACCAGATTTAGGGCATACAAACAATGTGCCCTTTCAATTAGCAGTTCCTGTTGTGGAATACCAGTCCAGTTGCTTATTTGCGCTTTCATAAAATTAATACAGTCTGTTCCTTCCAACTTCTCTGGTACGGCATAACATCTCAGGTTTTTCCTACATGCTATGTCCTCTAATGCTATTATTTTTTGAAACATCTCTTCTTGTGCAGTCTCATATTCAGCCAGCCTTTTCTTCATTTCAACCTCTGAGTTTTGCAGTTCTGTCATCTTATCTGAATATCTGTTTAAAGCTTCTTCCATTTTTCCAGATTTTGTTTGCATTCATATACTCCTTCGGTGTTTCATTTATTTTAGCCAGGTCTGTGTGCAGCTATATTAAACAGCTTGTAAAAGTATGATTATTCAATAATAGTACTTTGCTTTGTATAAATGAGTTGAGTATGTCCCTCTGACCATGCTGGATAAGGAAAAGGTCAAGGTCCACTGTTTGTCAGGTGCCAGGATTCACCATATCACACATGCACTCAGGTCTCTCAACAACAGGTACTGTTATGACTACATCATAGTCCACTTTGGTGTGAACAACTTGAGACCTACCTCTCTGGACTACATGAAGAGGAACATGACTGATCTCTCAGACTGTTGTCCCTAGCCTTAAGCTGCATTTTACCTTCACCTAGCATGATGCCTCAATACAAACAGAAAATGGCCAACTTCAAAAATTGCCTTAAGTTTCTTGTGTCATTCTAAGGGGATCTAGTATCTGTTAGCCTGGGATGACATGATCGACAGACCTCACTGCTTTGCCAGAGATGGTCTTCATCTGTCACCCCTGGGATTTCGGCTAATGGCTAAGGCTCTTGCCACCCCCATAGTGCCTTTTTTAGGCAGTATGTCAAGGGCAAAATTCCTGATGTAAAAGCTCCATCTAAAAACAACCTCAAGTTTATGCTGCTAAATGCTAGGAGTCTTAACATGAAACTGCAATCAATGGAAGCAGTCCTCACTATGGAAGACAATGACATTTGTGCAGTCACGGAGACCTGGTTCAAGGCAGTGGAGAGCACTCCAACCATACTGGGTTACACCTCCTTCCACACGTTCAGACCACAAACTTAAGGCATGAAAACTAAAGGAGACAGTGTATCAATATTCACTAAAAATAAATACACCTCACCTCCAGATTGGTTAAACAGTATGATTCCCTGGAGTTAATTCAGGTGCAATTGTCATTGAAATAGTCATTGCCAGCTACATGACCCTCTTCATGAATCAGGACACCTACTCTGCAACACCATGGTTTTTGGGCAACTTTAACTACCCATCCATTGACTGGGCAAATTACTTGCACTCAAACTCACTGGCCCAGAGGTTCCTCAACTTTTTTAACTCCAATTCCCTGGACCAGCTGGTTGACACCCCCACAAGGGGTGCCCACATCCTGGATCTGGTACTTACCAATATGGGGGACAATTGTAGTACCTCCACTATGAGGTATTCCCTGGTAAAATCTGACCACAAATCAATCTCATTCAAAGGAACTATCACACCAAATCCCCCCAGCAGCAACTAAACTAAAACCTTTTCCAAAGCTAATTATAACCTCTTACAGAATGGTATGAATAGCTTCAATACACCTCCCCCCTCAGATGGAGCTGGCAACTATGCTGAGTTCTACACCAGTCCTTCATACAAACACTCATATAGCTGCATTGATTCAGCTGTACCTGAGATGACCAAAACAAGCTCCTCAAGGTAAAGCAAATCTGACTGGTGGACAACTGCCATTAACAGGCTTTACAATAAAAGGAAGAAATTTCTGTCTAAGAGTAAGAGGGAGTGAGCACTAAACTGGAAACACTCCCTCCTCAGCTTAAACAAGCAAATAAGACTTCTTGTGAAGTCCTCCAATGCAAACTACAAATCCAAATTAGCTTCCTCAGCTAAGAACATAAGGCATTCTTTAGTTACAACTGTAACCTAAAAGAAAAGGCCCAGATTTGTGCCAAACTGGTAGTTAATGATACCACATATACTGAGCCTGTGGACATAGCTAACCTGTTAGCAGACAGGTTTTGTGAAAACTTCACTCCCAAGTCCCTGCCACATGTACCCCATGACATCCCTACCACCTGTCTCCTACCTTGCATCTCTAAAGAGCAGGTCATAAACACCCTCTCTAAGGCCAAAAACACAGCATCTATGGTACCTGATAATATCCCAGGCTGCATCTTGCATGGGCTCCAACAAGAATTAGCAACACCATTGAGTAATCTTTTCAATCATAGTCCAAGCACTGGCTTCATCCCAGTTGAATTTAAAACGGCCACAGTAATCCCCTTGTACAAAGGTGGTGCTTCCACTGACCCCTAGATCTACAGACCTATTAGCCTGACTTGCCTTATCTGCAAGGCCATGTAGTGAATCATCATATACCTTATCAACAAAGATACAAGTAATCTCCAAACACTTGACCCTACCCAGTTTGGATTTGTCATTATCCCCCACTCAGGCATCAATGGCAAACTCACCCAGCTAAGCATCAACCCTTATATCGTTAGATGGGTCAGTAATTGGCTCAGTGATACAATCCATATAGTCAAAATAGGGGAATCCACCTCCAACAGCAGCCTTGTAACCAGTGATGTTCCACAAGGATCAGTCCTGGAACCTCTACTGTTTGGAATCTATTTCTCTGAAGTACAAGCAAAAACTAACGGTCTGTGACTAACGATGTTTGCTGATGACTACAAACTAGGAGCAGTCATAGAATCTCCAAATGATGTCAACATCTTATGAGAGGATCTTACACAAACAAATGATTGGTACCAAAGACATGTCCTTAATCTCAGTGCAAAAAAATGTATTATCATTCCTTTTGGTAACAGCGATGTTCCTGCTAACTACCACATCAATAGCAACACCCCAAGTACTCACTCAGTGGTGAGAGACCTGGGCACACAGGATGACATCAACCTTACCTTTGATCATCATGTCTCCACATTGGTAAGAAGGGCATTCGATACTGCTTCTCTCATAAGTAAGGGCATTTCCTCCAGAAAAAAAAAGTTAGAACCACCCTGTACTCTTCCCTCATCAGGCCAGTAATTGAGTACAATGCCCCTTTTGGTATGTACCTTTCCAAGCACCTGCAGCAACTGGAAAGACCAAAAGGTTCCTCACAAGGATAATTCAAACTCTTCAGCATCTGTCATATCATCTGAAATCACTGTCACTTTATTCTGTTTCATGCAGACTACTCAGAGGCAATCTCTGCCTTGTGTATAAGGTAATCTCTGACCCTGCTTTACTGGAAATGATGCATATCCACAAGTCAAATGGTACACAGGTTACTCGCTCTAAAGACCTTATCCTGGTATGTGACATTAGTAGAACCTGCTGGAGGGACAGACTTGAAAAACAATGCTATTTATAAACAGTTTGGTACATCATCAGCTAAGAGAGTTTACAATTCTGCATACAAAAACTGGAAACTAGGATTAAAAAAAAAAAAGAAAAAACTAAGGAGTGTTATGAGAATCAGTTATGCCTGTCTGGTAATAACAAGACGGTATCTTCTTATATGAAGAAAATAAATGGAAAAAATAAATCAAAGCTGTATAATCAATTTATTATAACAGATTATTACATAATAACATTGAGCTTTAGATATTTAATGAGCATTTCTCAAGTGTTTACTCTAACTCAGCACCTGAGGCATTTCACTCATTTATAATTGACATAACATCACATGCTCCCACATGAATTAAATATTGCTATAAAATCTTTACATAAATAAAAATAATTGAGTAGCCTGGCCCACACAATATGGCAGATTACATTTTGGTTAAAATCAGAGTTTCACTATACTTTATTTAACATCTATATTTAATAAATTATCATCAAATGGCTCTGCTCCACCATCCTGGAAATTATCCAATGTAATCCCTCACTGTCTAATTATGGAGTCCTTAAAGAAGTGTTGTAGCGCTCCATATATTATTAACTGGGTAACATCATTGCTTTTTAACTGGAAACAGATTAAAAATATCAAGCCAGTTTTCAGACTGGGCTAAAAATACTTCAGTTGTACTAGGGTTCCATTTTTGTGTCCATATTGTTTAATTTCTTTTTTCGTATGTCTACCATCTTGCAGTCTATGCTGGATCTCTAAATATGAGCTGATATAGGAGTTCCCCTGTCCAGCACTAAAGAGGAAGCAAATTTTAAAAGCTACCTTAATGATTTGATACATTGGTAAAACAAGTCTGGTCTAAACATTAACCAGGATAAAAACAGGATTATTCTATTTGGCAAAAACAATCTTTTAGTTGGTATCAATTGGGTGGTTTTGAACTATCCCAGTTTTCAGAATACAAGGACCTTAGTGTTAACACCACTAATAACTTAAAATTTAAAGCAAATACCCAACATATGGAAAACAAAGCTATGACAATATCTGGACTAATGTTAAAAAAAAAAAACTTCACAACCAGCAGCTCCGTAGTACTGATTAAAAGTTTTGCTGTTTATGTGCAACCTATAAAATATAGCTCACTGTTTCAGTTACTCAAAGTGATTTACTGCTATTAGAAAATGTCCAAAGGAAATTTACAAAATGAGTTACGATTTTCTCATCCTTTGGATCCAAAGTTTGTCTTGAATTGTTCAGCCTTTTTCAAGAAGTTAAAGAAAACAGTGTGTGAGAAATTATGCTCAGCTTATAAAGCTATACACAATGAGGAACTTAGGATATTATCAAGTATTAATGCCTTACATGATAGTCACAACTCCAAAGACACAGGCTTTACATACTCAGTACATAACTGTTGATTAAAATTTATTACCCAGTCCATGATGATGTATTGGAACAAAATAACTTTAGAGATTAGGAGAATTAATTCTCAATGTTTTCAAAAAGACTTCAGATACATGGACAGGAGATCTTGCTTATTCTACCCATTCAGAAACTGTGCAGTGAATGGCCTTATCAGACAATACTCAGAAATCCTAAACTATGAAAAGTAATGTACTTAGCATAATGACTGATCTATAAGAAGGTCCATCTTCAGTAACCTCTAGGACTGATGCCATAGTCATTAGTTCTGCTTAGCAGATAAAACTTTCCTATACTGCCTGGAACCTCCATCCTTCCCACCGTGTATTTTTTATCTTATAGTCTCCAGTTCTTCGTATTACAGCATTAAGTTAGAGGAAAAGGAAAATGAAAAGCAGAGAGAAGAAACTCTAGACAAGACACCCTACAGGAAAAGGACAAGTATGTTACCCAAGATGGAGCTTCCTGCAATCTGTCATTATGGTAAATACTGTCCTGGGTGGCTACCACCATGAAATCATCCTATAGAAAATAATACAAATGAAGGAAGACATGAATCTGTTAATAAAGTTCAACTTATAATGCCTCACGGACATTTTCAGGAAAGACCATGTTATGGAAACAAAAATGTTGAAAAATAGTGGAATTATGGAAACAGGTAGAAGTAGACACAGTTCTAGCAGAATGACACTTGGGAGTTGCTGGCAAAGGTTGCCCAATGTTTATTGCGGCAAAACTCAATACAGTTATACAACTGTCTGGAAAGTAAGGGCTTACAAACCTTCTAAGCAAAGTTAGACTTAAAGATACAAACAGCTGGTCATCCTTACACAAAGATTTAGTTTATTGTTGTAAAATCTAAGCTGTCTGTGGACAGCCATATAATGTAAAAAATGTTTACCAAGATTAGAATATCGGGGAACAAAGACAAGAAAGCTAACTGATTGATTCAATTGTACTGCTATGGTGACTTTTACCACGAAGAATGGGTTTGTTCTGATTGTCACCTTATCCTTATGAAAAATTTAGGTGCAGCAGCTTGACAGAAAGGCCCTTAAACTATGAAATCTTTTTGGCAGAAGTAGCAATAACTATAAATATGGTACTTCAAAACAGAAACTTCTAATTTTTAGAGACAGCTGGTTCAAAAGGTGGAACAGTGAGCTTTTCTAGAAAAATTAATGAATCATTAAGTGATTGACTCGCAAACAAGGAATGTAAAGTAAAAAGTATCACATAAGAAAGCTTTACAAACCTTAAGAGAGGCAAATATAGAGGAGTGTAGCCATTAATGACGTCTAGAATGACTGCTGGAAATGGCATCCAAATGAACATTAATAGTAGAATAGTCGAGACCAGAATAAACATTTCAGCCAAAAGAACCAAGGCCGAAACAGGGATATATGCCTTTGCTGGATTAACAAAAAAGCAGGTCTACTCATCTCATTTTTTTTCAGTAGCAGGCCTCCGAGACAGAAGGAATGATTCAACCTGCCATCTCGGAAAAATTATGGCAGTTTTCTATTAATGGAACCATAAAACCCATGCTATCAGCTTTAAGGAGTGGAGATTAGTGGACATCTGGAAGGGATTTACCTTAAGGTTGAGACAACAGTACCTTAAAAGGTCACAAACTGAACCAGAAGAAAATAAGACAGTAAGAATTTCACTGTTAATTCCAGGGAGATGAATACTTTGAACAGAGACTCCCTTAAGCTACTTAGATCCATCAGCATAGGGAAAACAAGGAGCCCATCATATAAACATGGAAATACTTCAGCACTTCACAGTCTCTGGTAAGCTTTTACTACTGACTAGCATTATGTGAAAAATAGAAGTTATGTTCTTACCATAACGTTCCATGTTAGTTGTCTTCTTCTCGCCTTCTTTCTTGCTGGATGGGTTCGGAGCCGACCTCGGCTCCGACTCGGCCACTCTAAAAGCTCGAGAGTTGGTTCCACCGGCTCGAGGCTCCCCTTATATCCCACAATGCTAGGCGGTATTACCTCAGATCTCGTTTGTAAGCTAGGCCCAGCCAAAAGTAACTCCAGAACCACTGGAAAAGGGAAAAACCCACCTCTATAAAAGGAAGGGAAGAAGGTGACCTGAAACCTGATGAAAGGAATATATGCAAAGTATAGCATATACCTATATACAATAGAGGTGGTAGAAAAAGAGGTCACAATCAAACTCCTCTAGGTCTGTCCAGGCTAGGGGGAAGGAGGGTGGGACGCAAGAAAGAAGAAGACAACTAACATGGAACGTTATGGTAAGAACATAACTTCTATATGTTAAGTTGTCCATCTCGCCTTCATTCTTGCTGGATGGGACGCGTCCTAGCACCTTGTCCCGGGTGGCCTATCGGAACAGACTCTTGAGAACAGTGGAACCAAAGTTAGCTCTATGTCTAGAAGCTAAATCCAACTTATAATAAGAAATGAAAGTGTGAGGAGTAGCCCAAGTAGTCGCTGCACAAATGGTGTCAATAGGCAGTCTGTCTTGGAAGGCTATAGAAGTAGCCAAAGCTCTGGTGGAGTGGGCCTTAGGTTTGTTAGGCAGCTTTTGGTGTCTAATTTCATAAACAAAGGAAATCAGAGATGTTAGCCATCTGGAGAGTGATACCTTCGAAACTGAAAGTCCCTTTCTGCCTTCTGCATAAGAGACAAACAATTGGTCAGTTTTCCTGATCTGTTTGGTTCTATCCAAATAATACCTTAACTGACGATGAACATCTAACCAATGCAATTTTTGTTCAGACCTGTTAGAAAAGTTAGGAAAAAAACAGGGAGGTCAATGGTTTGATTTAGGTTAGACACAGAGGCTACTTTAGGTAAAAAGGATGGATTGGTTCGTAAGGATACTCTGTCTTTATGAAACAATAGATACGGAGGTCGACTGCTGAGTGCATGAAGTTCTGAGACCCTTCTAGCTGAAGTAATAGCTACCAGAAAGAGAGTCTTCCAGGATAGCAATTTCAATGAACAGGAAGCTGCAGGTTCGAAAGGGGGAAGAATCAAAGATGTGAGAACTAAATTAAGGTCCCAAGAAGGAAGAGGATTTCTTATAGGAGGTCTGAGAAGAAAAACTCCCTTCAAAAAAGCTTTGCAAAGCCTGTGAGACATGATGGCAGAATCTGAAATGCCCACATGAAAGTTAGAAATAGCTGCCAATTGAACTTTAAGAGTAGAAGGAGATGAACCTGCATGGAAGAGTTCAGCTAGAAAATCAAGGACTATCTGGATGGAAGCAGTGAAAGGATCTATGTCCCTTCCTTGAGCCCAATAGGCGAAACGTTTCCACTTACTAAGATAAATCTTCCGAGTGAAAGATTTATGGGAAGCTATCAAAATATCTCGAACAGATTGAGATATTTGAGCAAGCCTGGCTAAGGTTGGAATTGGAGGAACCAAGCAGTGAGGTTCAGAGAGGGGAGGGAGCGATGTAACTGACCCGATTGATGGATCAAAAGATCTGGAACTAGGTCCAGATGCCAAGGTTGCTCCAACAGAAATTGATGTAGAAAGGGGAACCAAACCTGTCGAGGCCAGTAAGGAGCAATGAGGATCAGAGAGGCCTTCTGAGCGATAGCTTTCTGTATCACTTGAGAGATTAGTGGGAAGGGAGGAAATGCATACAGAAGTCCCCGGGGCCAAACTTGGACTAAAGCGTCTCTGCTGGTCTGGCCTGGTAACGGGAATAGGGTGAAATAATCTCTGCACTTGCTGTTTTGGGGAGTAGCAAAAAGGTCGCAGCAAGGCTGACCCCACTTGAGAAAAATTTTCTCCACAATAGAATCTTTCAGAGACCACTCGTGAGGCATGAGGATAGCTCTGCTCAACTTGCCCGCGATTTGATTGGACTTCCCGGGGATGTGCGTTGCTATCAGAAACCGCTGAGAAGAAATCGCCCATTGCCACAGTCCGAGTGCTTCTCGACATAGGGGATAGGACCTGGTTCCGCCTTGTTTGTTGATATACCACACTACAGACATATTGTCCGTCTGGATTGCTATCGTTCCCAAGGGAAGAGAGTCTTGAAGGGCTTGCAACGCTAAAAGCACTGCTCTCATCTCTAGAACATTTATATGCAAGTGGCATTCGTCTGGTTGCCATATGCCCTGGACAGTTCTGCCCTGATAATGCCCCCCCCACCCGATCAGGGAGGCGTCCGTTGTCAGAGTAGCAACTGGAGGGGAAGGAACAAAGGGTCTTCCCAGGGAGAGCTGAGGGGAAGACATCCACCAAAGATGATGATTCTTGCATGCTTGCGTAATCATAATGGTGTGGGACATCGGGAAGTTGCTGGTATGACCATTGTGTGAAGAGCATCCGTTGAAGGATTCTCATGTGGAATCTGGCTAATAGAAGTAGAGGGATAGCAGCCGCCATAATCCCCAGTACTTTCAGAACTAACCTGGCTTTGACTCTGTTGCTGTGGAAGAGAAGGGAGACCATTTTGCGTATGTCTGCTATTCTTTGATCTGTTAGTCTCGCAGACATGTTGACTGTGTCTAGATTTGCGCCTATGAAGGTAATAGCACGACAAGGCGACAAAACAGACTTTTCGCAATTTATTGATATGCCTAACTTTTGACAAATGTGAAGGTGTAGTCTCTGGCCATTAGAAGAAGATGCTTGGTAGGAGCTGTGAGGAGCCAGTCGTCCAAATATGGAAACACCTGGAATCCTTGACGTCTCAGGTGAGAAGCTACCACTGCCATGCATTTGGTAAACACCCGGGGGGGCAGTGGTGAGACCAAAGGGCAGGGCTCTGAATTGAAAGTGACTGGTTCCCAGCCGGAAGCGGAGAAATCTCCTGGAGCGTCTGTTCATTTTTATATGATAGTACGCATCCTGCAGGTCTATAGAGCACATCCAGTTTTCCTTTCCCAAAAGGGGTAGGATGGATTGTAGCGTGACCATCCGAAATCTTGTTTTCTTGACCGACTTGTTCAAGATGCTGAGATCCAAAATGGGTCTCCAGTCCCCTGTTTTCTTTGGAACCAAAAAGAATTTGGAGTAGATTCCGGATCCTTGCTGGTCTGCTGGCACTGGCTGAATGGCTCTTTTTTGCAAGCAACTTTGAAATTTCCAACGCTGCTTGATCCCTTTGAGCGGGTGGAACATCTGGAAGGGATTTTTTTGATTGATTTGGAATATGGAAGAACGGAATGGAATAGCCTTCGGAAATGATGGACTGTACCCACTTGTCTTGAGTTAGGGATCGCCAGGCTTCTGGGTACAGTGACAAGCTTCCCCGACTGCCTCCGAAGGTGGACAGTCGGGCAACACCTCAGGGATGCTGAAAGGGCTTATCGGAAAAGGTTTCTCGATTGCCCTGGTTCTGCGGACCCCCTGCCACTATGGTGACGTCTACCATTATTGTTCCCCTCTGCCTCTGGAGGGGAACCGACTCTGTGCGTCAGGCAAAGTCCCTTGAGATTGTTTGGAACCACATTTTCCCACTTTTCTGGCCTTTGGGGTAAGGCCTAGAAGGAGTAGAAAAACGGACTCCGACGGCAGAAAGAGTTTTGCCATCCGTCTCGCACCTCGTCAAGGTTTCTTTCACTTGAGGACCAAAGAGAGATGATCCATCAAACGGGGAATTAGTGAAAGACGTTTTAAAGGGGTCCGCAAAATTGCATAGCCGCATCCAGGCATGCCGGCGTAAGGCCACACCTGTCCCTGCGGCTCTGCTCACTCCATCAGCCGCATATGAAAGGAGGCGCATGGAGGAGTTGGCTATAGAATTTAGGGTAGCCAGCTGAGTGTTCATCTTGTCCTGAAAACCCGCAGCTGGAGGATCCTTCAACATGTCACTCGCTTCCTTGATCAAATCTCTTTGAAGACGAGTGAAATGGCATAGGTAGGTCAGCGAACGCATAGCAAAGGTCGCTGACGAAAACATCCGCTTCCCGTACCTGTCCATAGACCTAGATTCCTTGTTAGGAGGATGGACAGGCACCGAAGGATCAGCTAGTTCCTTCTTAGTGGCAGCAGCTACCACCATAGCATCCACAGAAACTCCCTTGATCAGAAATTGTTTATCTGCTGGTGCTGTGATAAACTTCGAAGGTCTCCTGGGGGTGGGGTCCACTGAGTCAGGAGCCGTCCAAGCCTTTTTTGCTACCACCTGCATGAGGGGTCAAGGGGGACACCCAGGAGGTGGAAGGGCGAGAGCCAAACGCCTCAAGATACACAGATTCATCCTCCGAAGGGTTAAGGGCTGGCCAATTTCCCCTCTGTTTCAGGATTTCTAGAATGTCTGCAAAGGAGACATCTTCAGAAGGGGAACGGGGGGAGCCCTCGGAATCCTCTTAATCTGTGTCAGAGGTGACAGACTCAGGTGAGTCTATGTGCTTCCTCTTACACTTTCTCTTCCTAGGGGGCTCCCCTGCCAATTCAGGAGAGGCCTCGGAAGAGGATGAGATCCCCACAGGGGATTCTTGAGGAGCTGGCTCTCTGCGGTCTGGGATGAGGGAGTGAGTAGACATAACCTGAGGCACCGAAGAGGGAGTGGCGGATGGAGCCGACTGTGGAGTTGAACCAGGTTCCAACACACTCCGCATGACCTCGAACGCACCCCTGTCAGGCAGAGCCAGAGGTCCCCGCTCCAAAAAGCTGAAAACCCCCCTCGGCACCGACAGTGATGGCTCCGAGGCCGATGTCGGAGCCGAACTCACCACTATGTAAAAAGCAGGCTGTTAAAAGACTCAGATTTGACTTTTAACAAAGTACAGGAAGGGATGCAAAAAAAAAGCAAAATGTCAGGCATGCAAGTAAAAAGATTTAAATGAAGAGGCGGAAGCGTGCAAAATTAAAAAAAAATAATTAATTAAAATGAAAAAGAAGTAAAGAGTAGAAGTATGAAAGAATGACACAGAAAGCCATGTGGTACACAATATGCATGGCCGGCCTTAGGCATAGGCGAACTAGGCGACCGCCTAGGGCGCCGTAAAGGCCAGCCTCTTAAAGGGCGCAGTTTTTATTTATTTTAATTAACAAAGTTTGCTCTCTTCTCGGTGCCCTGCTGAAGTGCAACCGGAAGCCGACTATGGGTGATGGGGGTGAGCGCCCTCCCACTTACAGCTACAGGTTGGCCAGGACAGTTTAAAAAAAAAAAAGTTACTTCGCAGTTCGAGAGTCTGCTGTAAGGAGGAATGTGCATGCGTCAAGACACATTTGGGCATTTTGTTTAGAAAGGTTCTGTTCCCCTCCTTCCCTCCACTTGGTTTGAGAAAAGTAAGCAACGGAAAGTTCAGCAACAGCGTCAGTCAGCACGTCCAGGGTATAACCTGTAAGCTGTAAATAATGGCATGCCTCTGTTTGAAGTGAAAACAGTGAATAATAAATATGCAGGTTACAGAAACAGAGTGTATTATTCAACATACAAGGATTTTTTTTTTCGTGCTCGCTAATCATATAAACAGTTGTTATTCCAAAATGTTATGAGTTTTGATTTTAAACATCATAAACTAAATGTGCTCATTTCTCTTTGTATATTATGCCAATTTTGTCTGCAAAGAGACCAGGCAGCTGGAGTTTGAGTTTGGAATGCTCCATTTCTGATATCAGCATAAGGCTCTTTGCTGAAGAAAATCCTACAGCGACGGTTTCTGCTGATCAAGAAATAAATCAGTGAAGAGTTTTGAAAATTCCTAAAGTTTTGTCATTGTCAGTTATTCGCTTATTTTGTGTGTCTTGCAGTATTTTGTATTTAGACCGTTCTAACACAAATCCCAATGTGCTGTCTGTATGATTCTGTATAATAAATGCAAGAAGTGATTTTTTTTTCCAAGTCTCACTCAGAATGTGACTTTATAAAGTCAGAACAAAATGTTCTTTTGGTACTTACAAATTAATTTTGATACAGCTGTAAATAATGGCATTTATCATGTTCATGCAGTGTACTGAAGAAATGTTAATATTGTATTTTTTAGGTGAAAATTACCTTAATCTGCAAAAATCATAATGTTGTTTGCCAAATAAAAATGCAGTGCCATAATTTTGACAAAAATTAATAAAACATTCACCTTATAACTCTTCTACGTAAACTAAACACATACAGAATCTAAAAAATCTTTGTGAAAGGTTACTTCATGCGCCGACTTCATCATCGCATGATAAAACTGGACTGCTCATTTACAGCACTATGCTTTATGAAGTGGGACATCACAGGTGATATATATTGAACGTGAATCGTTAAAACAGCAAAATATTCAAATGATGCTCAGGAGTTAATATATCTGTCATACCTCATGAAGTCAGGAAAAGCTATTGAAAACCTTCTCAGTACTTCCCTCAGTTTGTATTTTAGCTATGAGGGCAGTATGTGTCAGTTCCAGGCAGGAAATGACAATGATGCCCCAGATGGTATGAGAGGGTATGTGTGTGTGCGGGGGGGGGGGGGGGTCATACTGGGAGGACTGACAAAGAAGTGATTATGATGAAAGACTTTATAATTCTGGAACATGAGGACGCCTTCCTTGAGATCAATAAATGGGCAGTTGTGGATTACTATTGATCACTAAATTGCAGTTATAACATTAGCGTGAGAGGAGGTTATATCCACCATTAGGTATGGATCACATGAGTGTAAGATGTAGCTCTGCAGCATATACTGTGTGATAAAGATGGGCATCCAAAGTACAGCACCATACCACTCATTTAACACTGGACACAAGACATTGTATATGACTGGTCATGCTGAGTCCTCTATCCTGTTAACCAAAGCATACATAAAATAAAAAAAAAAAAAATTTTAAAGTGAAATATGACTGCCTATGTTGCCTAATATCCACCTGATAACAGGTGTGACTAAAGGGAATCTAATTACACACAAAATGACTATAAATCAGTTGTTCAATTTTGTTAATTTTAAAAAGTGTGTGTAGGGGTAAAAAGAATCCAAGAGTAGACCATGGTGGGTGGGGGAATGTTATGAAAATTTAGGTGCTGCAAATAGAAAAGTTTCAGAGCTAGGGATTTATAGCCCAGTTCTCATCCGTTTCTGTTATCATGACATTAACTATGAAAGCAGCAGAACATTTTGCAAAAAATGCTGACACGGAGAGAAATATAAATGGGCATATAAACAAATAAACATGCACATATAGATAGAGAGAGAGAAAAAGAAAGAGAGCTGTTGTATGGTGCCCATGTTGTTAGTGTTTATCTCTGATCTGCATATAAAGGCCAACATATTAAACTAAGATAACTTCTGAGTCACCAGGCTGACTTATAACTAAATGAATGTATGATGTAAAACTAAATGAATATCATTCCAATATGACACCTTGAAACCCAGTACCTCTAAAGAAGCTTCTTAGCCCCAGTTGCACAAAACTACTTACTCAAGTACATATATCATTGAAATACATGTACCAAAAGTAGGTGAGTTTCTTGCAATGACAACAATGACAAAGTAAAGACAGCAGTATCTACATTTTAAAGGCGGATAAGGGTTCTACACTCCTGCTTTGTATGAGATGCCCAGCAACTATGAACTTGTTGTCAGTTTTAGTCATTTCCTATTACAATATTGCCAGTTTATATATTTTTTAATGTAATATAGGGAATTAATTATTCAAGGGCAACAGGCACTGAATTTGTTGATATAGAACGTTGAGATGTAAAGTTTTGCCAGTGGCAATCTCTTCATTAGTTACAGATTTCTTTAATGTGGAATTGTTCAGATGATTTCTCTTCTGCAGAGATTGTTTGTATTGAGTGATATTGGTGGATTGTAATGACAGAAGTCTGAGTAGCCTTTTATGGTTGAAATTTTCTGAAATGGATAGTTTTGACATTATTGGTTTATACATTTTGTTTCTTTGCTTATTAAAAGAATGCTTAAAACTACAAATTTAAAACACATTATAACAAGTGGTGCTGTATTACATAAGGAATATAATTTAATGCAGTCAGGAAGTTGAATCGAAGAACAAATACATGTATGCATGGCCATAAAAATGTGTGCAAGGAGTCTGTTTTGAAAACAGCCCAAATATAAACTTAATCCTCCACTGACCAAATGCATTTTCTATAAATATGGATTTTCATGCAGTTTCAGTGGCAGAGAATTGTATTGTTCATGCTAAGCCTGTTTTCATTGCAAGATTGTATTGTTTATCAAATGGCTATCTGTGTTTGTGCTATTCTAGCTTAAGCTTCTGTACACAGGGAGGAGAGAAGTTGCTATTCTACTTTCCTGAGCTGTAAGGTTTACTCGCCTACCCAGAAAAATTAAACTGTTTAGATTAACCTAAGTAACCCTTTGAACCAAGGCAAATAGGCCTCTATTTACATGACTTTTATAGTAAAGTATGTGTGAAGGAGCAACAGATAAAGCAGGTTTGTTGTTGTTGTTGTATCTTTCGGCTTTTCCCGGTTAGGGGTCGCCACAGCGGAACTCCGGTCCGTTAATGATTGGCAGTAGATTTTTACGTACCAAGTTGCCAGCCCTGATGCACAATCTTCAACAAAGGTACGCCCTTTCACGCATGTCTTCACACAGAAGATGCTTTAGCTGGGAATTGAACAGGACAACGTCTTACTGTGAGGCAACAACACTACCGGTTTATTAAAGGAAATTTCCATCTTCACTTGCAATTTAAACTACATTGCAAGGTATCCTTTCTTCTATGCATTTAAATAATTAAAGGAAATGAGTGGACTGGCTTTCTTGGGGAGTGAATGACTGGAGTGTTTTTTTTTTGGGAGTGACCTACCTGTGGGCGTGGCTCGTAGGGGTGTTTCATGAGTATGACGTGGGTGGGGCTTAAGGGGCACCAGAGCACTACTTCGCCTAAGGCACCATATCAGCTAAGGCCGGCCCTGACAATATGACAGTAAATGTTGCATGTTGAAAAATAAAGTCTTGTGTACTACACATGTTTATAAACTAACAAAAGCTAGAATGTCTTGCCTTTAAAGGAGTAAAACGGGTTTCTAGAAAAAATTACTCGACTTCTCAGCCCTTTCGCTCCCTATTTACAGTTCCCTCCATCAAGCAACAACAAAGCACCATTTAAAATATTTATATTTCACTATACTGCAATAATCAGAGCCTACCTTAGCATACAATGTAGCCTTTTCTTTCAAATCCATTCTCTCGCGAGTTAGTAAAGCTTGCTGGATGCACCCAAATACTGATATCATCAAGGCCAGGCAGTTCAGGAACTTTTTCTTAGATGTTCCCTCCCTCAAAGTTACATCACCACGGCCGGTCTCTGATTCCAAGTACAACAATGAAATCCACCCATTATGTGATGTCACCACTACCTTGTCCTTCCCCTACCCTGGAGTGATTCAAAACAGCTGTAGGAGGTAGGGAAGTTCTTTCTCTGCCTTTGTTTCCAGTACGCTTATTTTTCCTATTGGAATGTGTTGTGTGTCTGTCTCTACACCAGCTTCTGTTGTGCTTCATACATTGGTGAGTGTGGCAATTACTTTTGTAAATGTAAACGGCAAAGTGTAAGCTATATTTCGCTCATTGTGCTTTTTACAGTAAATCATTATTTTACTCCGGTCGCTATATAGCAGTTCACATGTGCATCCCAAAAGTATAAGCAGTGACTGTTTGTGAGCCGTTTGCTCAAAATTGCGATGGGTGCACATGTGGACTTTGCATTTTCATTCTGAGGCTCCTTTACTGCTTTACTATGTTAAATTGTTATTTTCCTTTGCTGTGTCGTTTACTGAGCTGGTGCATGTGGCTTTGTCGGTATTCCGTGTAGTAAAAGTTTGTTGTCATGTCGGCTCAGCCTGTATAATAACTGTGTGTGCGCATTTCCATATTGCTCTGTACATTTACTTTAAAAGAACACTCCAGAGATGATTTTTTTTTTGTTATAAATTGTATAAAAGGTTTCCCCTGCCTCTGACAGTAGTTCAGCGAGGGTGAGTGGAGAGGGATAAATGCAATTACACGAACACGATCTTTCTTTAATGCAATACCTGCTTTTAAAAGCCGGTATTACATTTGTGGTCAAACCTGAGCACTGTTGTGCTCCGTGTGTGGTCTACTCTAAACTGTAGCAGCTGCTTATTACGTTATAGCAAGTAGTTTGCTACAGTTTACAAGTAAAAAAAAAAAACTTTTTTTTTCTTTTAAGTAGAACTTGAGCACTATAGCACTCTGTGCAGGCACGTGGATAAATGCAATTAGCTGAACATGATCTTTTTTAATGCATTACATTGCGGTCAAACCTGAGCACTATAAGGAAATGTAGAAACGTGAAAGAAAAGGGTTGTTAAGCTGATGACCAGGGTTTTTAATTGAATCAGCCTGTACATGAATGCCATGCATGATAAATAAAATATTAAACATCCAAAACTTGTTTTAATGGTGAATTTATCAAATAATTTCATAGTGGTTTAAATCTTAACAAGGTGGCAATGATTCTTTTTTCTAGAATTAGGTACATTTGATAAAAGCTACACCAACAAAATTTGGACCTAAAATTCAGTATTACAGTTCTAGTACTAGAGAAAGAAAATTCAAATCTGGGTAGTTCTACTACTGATCCACAAGCTACTGGTGGAATCAGTATTTGTATTGCTGTGCATATTTTCATTGTCTGTGGTTTTATAGAAGAGAAAATGTCACCAAAACTAGTGATAGGTGTAAGTTAATTTTAGATCTACAAGGGCCAATCCAAGTGAATGGGATACTATTTGTCAGTTAAATGGCTAAAATACAAAACATTTAGTCAATGTGCAAAATCCCTTCACTCCACATTAAAGGAAGGCTTTCTTTCTGTTTTCTCCATGACAGAGTTTTACTACTTTTTTTGTATAACCGTCAAAACTGATGCAGCAAATTTTATTTGTACTTGGCATTGATGGAGGTACATAATACACTGTACACTTATCTACATTAATAACATACCTTCTTATTTTGTTATAATGATTATACGATAAAGAACATAGGATCAAAACAAGAAGGTATGATACAATGATTATTAGATAGTGAACATTTTACCACCTGTGCATCCTTCCCTTATCACAGGCCATTCATGTGCGAAAAAAATCTCTATAAAGCCATTGGCTTCACAATATGGCAGAAGTTGCTAGTTCAAGAATCCAAATGAGTCTGAAAGATTTTTTTTTAAGGAAAGACATGTCATGGCTTTAGCAGATGGTTCCAAGATAGTAGTTTAGGTCTGGAACTTTAATAGCATCTGGAGATTTCCTGGCAGTAGGGAGCAAAATTCATTTTGCCAAAACGCTTTTGAGATCTATTTGTGTGAGACTTTTGGTTTATTAATCCCAAAATGATTAATTGGAATAGACTGATTGCTTAATTACTTGATAACATTATACAGTATTCTTTATTTAATTAATTTTAATTAATGCGCTCAGAGTATTTGAAGACATATCCAAAAGTGTTAGAACAGCTGTCCCAAGGTTGATAATTAAATATTACCCCAATGAGAATAACCTGGATCATGCCATAGATAATTTGAGTGGAACCATGCATGGGATAAAGCATTTAGGAGGTGCATCTGCCCATTTGCAGTGTATAGGGAAGTTCTGGGGGTAAATTTTCTGTTCCCTATCCATGTACCTTGTTTGCAGTTGAAAATGGACAAGGAGGAACTTTGTTTTATGTGGATGGGGAGTCGGTTCCACATCAGTGGTATCCTCTGCGAAATATGCCTGTCCCTTCAAACTGTTCTGTTAATGTTGCAGAAGAGGTTTAAATGCTTAGGCAAAGCATTTATGATATCTGACTTACTGATGTACAGTAGATCCATTAGTAATAGGTCAGAGGATTTCTTCTATGCCAGGCAGGTCACATCTTTGGAGTCTGTAGGATACTGACTATATTGACAGGAGTTTGTCGGTCCATGTAGGACCTGTTTAGGCCTTGTATCCTTTCAGTAAGTTATCTTTGTGTAAGCTACAGTTGTTGCATGTGTCTGAACACATACATGCCAAAGGGGACATTACGTGCAATGAGTGGCCCAGTCAAGGCTGAGTAAAGGGAGTCAAAGACATCCCTAGATCTAGACACAATCCCTTTATTTATAGTTTGTGTAATATAGAAGAACTTTCTTACAACAATAGACATTTGGTCAAAATTTAAGTCACTTTCCACACAAGTTCCCAAATCCTGAGCAACGGGGTCAAGTCTTAGGGGTGTGTTGTCAATGTGGTACTTCCCAGGGGTACATGACTTCTCAAAAGATACAGTAATGCATTTTTGTGTAATTAGTTTTAGACCATGATTTTGACACCAGTTATTTATTTGAGACAAGCCTCCCTGCAGGATGGCCAAGTCATTTGAAGATTCAGTGTCTGTTCCTAGCTTGCAGTCATCTTCAAACTTAGTTGTCATCATCCACTTTTATCATTACTATTAGTATTATTATCATTATCATTGTTATTATTCAATATTACTTATAATCATTCACTATCCTCCCTCATTATTTGCTATTAGAAATTATATCAGATGGGGTATTAAGTGAGAGGATTTTAAATGTTTTTCATGAGACAGCTCTGTGGAAAACAGTAGTATTTGGGGGGGGGGTAAGCATGGGTTGTGAGTTACAAAGCCATGTTTCAGTGTCTGTTACAGCTTCCCGAGTACATTTAGAAGGTATGCCAAGTTATCTGATACACGTATGAGTGCGAAGTCATCAGTGTATTGTAATAGGGAAGCCTGTTGTATGGATCAGTGGGGGATGCTAGTATGTTAAAGAGAAGGCGGCCAAGGATAGAGCCTTGTGGTACACTCGTGGTGACTGGGAGGTATGGAGAGAGGGTGGAGTGCCATTTAACTAACGGATACCTATTGGAGAAATAGCTCTTGAACCATAGAAGGGTGCTGTGTGATGGACTTAATGTGGACATTTAAAGCTGAAGTTTGCTGTGGCAAACTGTGTTGAAGGCTTTAGACCAGTATAGAAATAAGGGGGATACTAGTTTGTCATTATCGTTTTCTTTATTAACAGTATCTATGCGGGTGTAGAGTTGCAGTGTTAGTTATATGGGAGGTATGGAAGCCATGTTTTGCCAGTATTTCAGAGATGGTGGGTTTAGCATGATGGTTAATTTTTTTCACCTCATAAACAGAGTACACAGTTTGATTCTGATTTCAGGGCAATTAGCCTGCTATTCACACATGAAACTTAGGTCACCTTAGGTCTAAGGTTAGTGACGTCTGTTGAATTTCCTAGTTTGTATAGACAGAAAATATGTGATTGCATCCAAAGAAAGGGAATATGGAATTCCTACACTAGACTGACCTATTTATAAGGATTGAGACAAGACGGGCAGTGCTATTGGATGCTATTTTAAGGTACTCACTTGGAAGGTCATCAGCTGAAGCTGAGCATGGTTTGATTTCTTATATATCAAGTAAGAGCACTGGTATGAAGATGAAAGAAGACGTAATGATATATGGCTATTGGGCAGGGTTGGGATTAGATGTGTGAACCCTTAGTTAAGAACACTATGCTATGTATGAAATAAGAGATTAATTCTATTGCAAGTTTGACTGATGAGTTTTTGGGAAAGGGATTAGGGTTGAATTTTTGACCATGTTGCAAGAGTTCTTTAACAGATAACTGTAATCATTTTAGGGATGTGTTACCTAGTGTTCAGAGTGTTGCTCTAATGTAGCGTTTAGTCTTCATTTATTTGCTTTTTACTACAGATGTGGAGCATTTGAAAGTTTGACATATTGTGATGTTTTGCATTTGTACCTTTCATTCCACTTTTACTTTCCTGCATTAGCATCTACTCTTTTTGGATAGCCAGATTGCATTATTTGTTTCTACTCTCTTCCTTCTGGGAGTTGTAAGGCTATTTAGAAAGTTGCATTGAATTCATTTAAATTATCTTGTAAGGGTAGGATTTTTTGGATATCCCAGTTAAAAGATACTAGAGTAGTAATGCATATGTCTGTGTTAAACTTGTACAGGTTGCATGATGCTCTATAAACATGCCATTTAAGTGGATGTGTTAGATGTATGGTGTAATTTCTCAATCTTTTGGATTTTTAATACCATTATGGGAATGGACCCCATGCCTAAGTCAGGGTTTGCTTAAAGTTCATGAAATCAGTATTGCTTCAATCTTTGTTCTACAAAAGTGTTCATAGAACCAACAACGGGCCCAGAATTGATTCCTGCAATTCATACATAGTTACATTTATGAGTAGCATATCTAAAAATGACTGCTTTTTTCTTTTTTTATGCGCCCCATTGCTGCTACTACTGCTATTAGAACTGTCTGGGCAATTTTCCTCCACATTGCTCTCGTTTCGGTCTCCAAATCTTGATATTTTATTACTTTGTGTCTTGCTTTATATAAATCACTGTACTGGCAATGTGCAGTAATTTCAATGATCCATGCTACTTTTGTGTATTTTTCATACACTTCTATATCTGGTGTTCTCGCACCTACTTTTTTGGATTGTTGGTAATGGCTGATCCAGTCTTATGTACACTTCATCATTACCTATAATACTTTGTGGTTCATGTTCCCAATGCATCTCAGCTACTTCTGTATTGTGGTGTTTGAACAATCCTCAGTGGAACAATCTTGCCATACTAGTGTCTATCGGTGTACAGGCTCTCTGCCATAAGTGTATCACACCCAGCAACAAGGTATGGGACTCATTACAATTCTTTTTTTAAATAGCCTGCGTTAGTCTGCCTCTCCTGCATCTTAATGGACTTTGTAAACTAATGCGTATATATAGTCCACTATCCTGGGCCGCTACTACTGACCTTTCATTCTTTGGTTTCAAATTGTGTCCCCTTATCCATTCCTGTCAAATCCTTATCAACATGAGGTTGTTCCTTCAGATCTCTATTGTCAAAGGAAAAAACTTCAAAGACCAATACACGTAAGGTTCAGTTAAGGCATTTTAATTTACTTGCAGCAAGGAGACAAAAACATGCTAATACAAGGATTTGTCTAACTACTAACAGGAAGTATGTTCATTCTTATACTGTTTTACAAGACATGGCCTTCTAAGCTGACGTAATCAAACACAACTTTAAGCATTGTACTACAGCAGGTGTTACTTCAGATTTTCTGCTGACATAACTAGATTTGTGAGAAACTTTTCAGAAAAACAACCTGGCCTTGGTGACTGTTAATCCGTTTACAAGCATCTATTGTACACTGTTACTTTTCAAGGTACTTTTCTAATACAGATACAAGCAAATGCTGATTTCAGTTCATATTTTCAAGCAGGCTTTGTCCTAATTATCTGTTACTTCTACAGCTGTGTATGTCCTCATGGCACAGTGGAACTTCTTGTCGGAGTTTCATATAAGCAGTATTGTTCTATTCATTATTTTCCTAACGCAAGCAGAAATCATCTGCTTCTCAGTAAATTTCCAAGGCACAAGCAAGATTTAGCTGACAGTACAAGGTCAGAAAGCAACTGCAGTTTGTACAGATTTATGCAGTATAAAATAGAAAAAATGTGTTAACTTTTTTAGGCTCTGAATGCACTAAGCATATTACTAATACACACATTAATACATATTTTTCTAACATTTCCCCCCATATTAATACTTTTATTCTACTTTCAAAATAAGCATAAACAGTGTGTTTTCTTCTCCTAACCTCTTCCACTCAGGATTTGCAGTTAACAGAGTCATTCAGTTTAAAGTTATAAAAGCATTTTCAGTCTTTTAACAGTTCTTCAAACTCAGTACTTTGATATAAGGTTTCAGAAACCGACATGTCTATAAGGTCTTTAATCAGTCTTTTCATGCAGGGGATACCACAACAAACACATACTCCCAGTAGGAGCATACCTACACAAATGGCAATCAGGATATTCATTAGGATGGTACCCCACCCCGCAAACCATTTCTGGAAAAAGTCCGTCAGTGGGTTTGGGCCTGATTTGGTCATGGCCGACACTTGCTGAATTACCTCAGGATGATTGCCTATCTCGTGTTTATGGTCAGGAATATACGAACAGCATTCTTCTTGGATTAAAGTGCACGTACCACCTCTCGCCGCTTGGGTGAAGTCGAGAGCCATGCGGTTTTTGGAGCACTACAGTTCTCATAGCATTCAGTTCATCAGTCACCAATTCAAGAGCAGAAAAAGTTGCGTTGCTCATTACTTCGTGAAGTTCTGACAGTTTTCTCAGCTCCCAAATCGATTTCACTGCTCCATATGCTGGTAATATGCCTGCCCAAGATATAACGCTATCACTCAAGTCCACGTGTGTCAGTCCTTTACCTAGAGAGTGATGGTCTTTCCAGTGCGCATCAATTTGTCCCACTGGATTTACAGGCTTCTTGACGACTTCTCGGACATTTCGAATTTTCCCATGAGGCAAGGCTGCAGTGTGCCATATGGCCGGAACCAGGTAACCCAAAAACCAACTGCCAGACCAATTCTCAGGTAACCATTTGTATGCCTTTCTGCCACACACAAAATAACAATCCTCTACTTTCGTAGTAACCTTGCTATGAATGTACACTCGCCCTGCATGAAACATTTTTCTATCAATTATAGACAGCTGTTTATAAAGAACAGAATTATGTTTTACTTCATCAAGTGTTTTATGCATCAATCCAAGAAATGAATCATAGTTTGTAATACAGTAAAGATCTACTTTGTTTCCTTTAGTATAACATCTATAAGTAACAGTCACATTGCAATTGCTCCAACCCACCTGAACAGTATAATTTTTATAAAAACACACCGTTCCCTTTTATAGAACAGACAAGTGCAATGCTATTTTATATTGTGCTGTAATGGTTGAGGTATCATACATCAAGTTCTCCCAGGTCTCACTGACCCCTAGGGGAGCTGCAGTCATTAATAACCCCCCCCCCCCCGTATGCTGTCGGCAAAGCTGTGCAAATCCAGCAATTTGAAACACTGAAAGTCTCAGCATACACATATTTAATTGCCTGGTAAGTGTTAAAGTTTGGATGCCAGTTTATGAGTTAACGCTTCACGTTTCTTCAGTTCAGTCTGTGTGGCTGGGAAAAGGAAAGGTCACAGCAAAAAGATTATTGTCACAAATACAGTTAACAGGATGATTATGCAATACTTCTGAGGAAAGGGTTGTTCTGCATTCCTGTTTCTTCTGGACTCTATCATTTTTACTCTTGGCATGTAACAAGATTTTTGTCCAGTTCAAAGTTTTTAACTAATTTACAGTGCGTCAGGTGGATCCAAGAGGCTCAGAGGGTTGTAATTCCTCATTCAAAAGAAACGCTTCTGAAGTTGCTTGCTTTGCAGCTGTATCAGCTCTCACATTACCTTTTGAAATCCTGTCCTGTTGCTTGGTATGAGCTGTGCATTTACAAATAGCTACTTTCTGAGGTAACTGAATAGATTCTAAAAGATCTAAAATAAACTGTGCTTGATTAATCGGTTTGCCAGTAGATGTTATCATTCCTCGATTTTTCCACTGTTGCGCAAAAAGATGTACAGTAGAAAAAGCGTACTGACAGTCAGTAAAAATGTTTACACATTTACCCTTTGCTAAGGTGCATGCCCATGTCAAGGCAATCAATTCTGCTGCCTGTGCAGATAAACTGTGTGGTAAAGATTTCGCTTCTATAATGTCCGTGTCAGAAACTACTGCATATCCTACTAGGTTCTGTCCTGCAGGACCCCTTTTGCATGAGCCATCCACATAATATGTCACCTCGGCATCATCCAAGGGAACATCCGTAAGATCTTTTCTAGGTAGTGTCTTTTGCTCAATCACCTGCAGGCAGCTGTGTGGTGTGTCATCTGCAGGAGTTGGGAGCAAGGTAGAAGGGTTCAAAGTCATACAACGTTCAATTATCATGTGAGGTTGGCTCAACAATATAGTCATACAGGAAAGATATGCTACCTTCTCTTGCAGTAAAATAATCGCGACTGCATGAGGCACTCTCAATGTGTGAGGGTGGAACAACACTACTGAGGCCGAAGCCTGTACTGCCATTGCAGCTGCAACTACTGCTTGTACACAGTGAGGTAAAGACTGTGCCACTGGGTCCAGTTGTGATGAATAATAAGCAATAGGACGTTGCTTGCTCCCATGCTGCTGTGTTAACACCGATGTCATGTAACCTTGCTTACAATCTACAGTTTGGAAAAAATGTTTATGATAGTTTGGTAATCCCAAAACTAATGAGGACGCTATTAATTGTTTCAGTTTGCAGAAAGCAGATTCTGCTTCTGGTGTCCATTGTAACAAATCCTGTGCTGCCATATGATTTTTATAAATCAGGTTAGTCAACGTTGCAGATTCCAAGGCATAGTCTGGAATCCAGCTCCGACAAAAATTAGTCGTACCCAGGAAAGACATCATTTCCTTCTTGGTAGTGGGTTTTGGTGCTTGCAAAATCGCTATTTTTCTGTCCTCATCTAATGTCCTACCCTCCTTGGATATTACATATCCTAGGTATTTGACTTGTTTTTTCCAAAGCTGTAGTTTATTTTTGTTTACTTTATGTCCTTCAGTGGCTAAAAATTGTAATAGCGCTATGGTATCTTCTTTACAATCTTGCTGGGTGGGGGCTGCCAGCAGGATATCATCAACATAAAGCAAAATCTGACTACCTCTTGGTGGGGTAAATCCCACCAAGTTGCTTGCCATTTCTTGTGAGAATATTGTTGGACTTTCACAATACCCCCTGTGGTAGTCACATATATGTGTACCTTTTCCCCTGAAATGTGAATGCAAACCAATACTAGCTGTCAGGGTGTATCGGTATCAAGAAGAACGCATTGCTGATATCTACCACAGAAAAATATTTCTGTTGAGGTTTTAAATCATTCAACAGGGTGTGTGGATCTGGCACCGTAGGTGCCCTTGGTATTACCGCGTCATTTACAGCTTGTAAATCTTGGACCATACGCCACTCCCCATTCGCTTTCTTAACAGGAAATAAGGGTGTGTTACATGGTGAATCAGGAGATTCCACCAGCACCCCTTCCTTAAGCAAAGCTGCTATAATAGGTTTGATTCCTACCTCTGCATCTTTCCTTAAGGGATACTGTCTTTTTTGTGGTCTAAATGCTGACTTTGGCGTAATAGTAACATCTGATTTTCCTGTTCATCAGAGAGTTTCTGGTATATTCTGTAAGGCATTCCCTTCCTCCTTCAATAGGAGTGACAATCAGCTGTCCTTGCTAGACTGCAAGTGTACAGCTGGGCAGGTCTGAGTTATCCAAATTCAACTTCTGCATTTGTATTCCCTGTTCTGATAGTTCTAACTCTCTGTTTCTCCCATCTCGTGACTTTTTCTCCCAAGTCTACCCATTTCACATTTCTGTCCTTAGTTAAGCTAACATGTGGTAATCGATTAGATTTATAAAGTGCAAAGAACTCCTGGGGCAATGAACAGCTGACTTTACTGTTCCCTTCTGTATCCCAGTACAGATTACGTAATACTAATCTGTTTGCATGATTTCAAAACAATTCTTGCTCATATTCCTTATCAGGTCCTGGTGTGTTACAATAATACAGAGTACAGTGCAACAAATGCTGTTTATCAATGTCAAGGGAGGGGAACTTGCTGACGGCTACGTTCATCAACTCTTCGGTCCCCACCCCTGGACCAGTCATAACCAAGTCCTGGCTGTACCAATAAAACATTCCACCCTCTGATAGAACTGCAAAGGTGTCAATTTGCCGCTGTGCTTCCATACCCTGCATGGTTGGAACTACTGCTATACCAAATAGCTGCATAAGGTCTCTGCCCAAGAGTTTTACTGAGCATTTTGCAGAAACAACAATTTTGCTTTCCTGGGTCAATCCTGAAACAGGATCAGTTATCACAATATTATGGGAGAGGGGCTCCCGATACAGCTGTCCATAAGCTGCTTTCACTAATATGTAATCAGGTGACTCTGAGTTCTCTGGCAGTTTGGAGGGATGTATCAGGGTCCGTGAGGCCCCTGAGTCACACAAAAATGTGACTTCCATCCCTTCTACCAGGAGTGTGACTTCTGGTTTTGTGTCTGCTAAATAGAGCTCTAAGCTCAATAAAGCCAAATCCAATATTTCATTTTCTTCACTATCCGTGACTTCTTGCACTTCCTCTATGTCTTCTGTCACATTCTCTACTCCCTCTATCACATACTCATTTGTCCTTTCTCTGCTATCCCCTTCTAGTGATTTCTGACTACCATATAGTCAGTCCTCACCCTCCTTATCTTCCGTGGTTGCCTTCTTGTTTTTCTTGCAATCCCTTGCCAAGTGTCCTTTCTTACCGCATTTAAAACATTCACCCCTTTTCTTTCGCCCTTCAAAGTCCTCTGCTCGTTGATCAGATTGTTTGTTTCCCTGGGCATTTCTCTTGCCCTTCTTCCTGGACTGTACTACATAAATGTCTGCTCCGTCTTCTACAGAAAATACTTGGGCTTTCTTCTTCTTTTTGCTATTAAAATGCCTTTCGGCATGCCTAGTATATTCAAGCAATGACTGTAATCTACTTGTACAATGATCTACCATGTGTTTTGTAATAAAACTGCTTATGGGTGCAATACTGCCTTTCAAAAATGCATTCTTTAACTGCTGCTCATATGAGGAATCATGTGTCTGGTCTTCAGGAACCTGCATTCCACAATGGTTATTAAAACATTCTAACAGTCTGGCATAATATCTGTCAACAGTCTCACCTTCTTGTTGGATGCATTGATTAATGCAAGTCCAGTCTGCCCTAGGCTTCCATTTCTCAGAGATTCAGTCTGTAAGACCTTTCACTCTGTTGTCTAACTATGCGCTACTATGTGGGAGGGGCCTGAGCGCAATATCACGGGGATTCCAGTCGCCACTAATCATGTGCCAATCTGGTCCCACAATTTGTCTGACTACTTTTTCTACCTCTCCTCTGTTTAAATTATAACTCAACCTCATTCCTTGTAAATCTTCTAAGAACTTTCTAAAATTAACTTTTGTATAGGGAATTCCCTCAGTGGCTTTCCGGATGTCTTCCGGAGTCCAGGGTCTATACACTAGAATAGTTGGGTCCTGACCTTCTTGCCCTGCCTTAGGATTAGGCACTTCTATAAGTGGGCATATTTCTTCTTCACTCATATATCGTGAATTTCTACCCATTTGATATAACTCAATGTCCCCTTTTGAGTTTACTGCCCGTGTTCAAGACCTGGTCTCAACGGGATCTCTAACAAATGGTGCTGCTTTTGTAGTGTCTCTACTTACAGTGATAGCAGGATATCGCAGGGGTGGACTAACTTGTTCACTTGCCTCATATTCTGGTAAGGGAGGCGGAGGGGCTGATGCTATTACTAAGTTATTATCCTCTTTATCTAAAAACATTGCTTTTGAATTATTACTCTTTTGTTCCCTTCAGTTTACTTCCTCAATCCACCTGTGTGCCTGAGGAATTCCTAATTGACGTTGCTTCTTTACCCGACCTTTAGAATCGGTTTTAAGCTGTTTGACAAGTTTGACAAGCAAGGATTTCTCTAGTTTACCATCAAATTCATATTTATTAACCCATTTTTAGTAATATTTAATATTATCAGCACACTGTGACTGCATGTATTTCGCGTCTTCGGTTAACGGTGGATTTTGGGACCTTTTTGTACAATTATTACCCATTTTATTCTACCCTTTTAATCGTTATGTAACACCTTATTTTTACGTGGTACCACGGATATTTTTATAATCTCTTCAGAATGACTGCCTACCTGCTCTGTTTCCCTGATCTATGACAAGACAGTAATCTTTCTGTCCCTGACTTATAAACAAAGTCTCAGAACAAATACAAATCTAGTCCCTGATCTAAAACAGAAAAAGAAGGTAGATTCACCTTACCTGAGCCTTCGTGATTGATCACCTGGTTTGAGTAAACCCAGCCTTCAGTCACAGATCAGAAAGTGGCTGGCCTCTTTTGTACAACAATTCAGTCGGAGGACTTTTCAAATAAGAAGAACCGATGTGGTTTCTTCCCCATACGGTTTCAAGCCACCTGGCCTGTCTGATCCAAGGCGAAGTGAAGGTTTCCGGTCCGAAGGACCAATTTGTCAAAGGAAAAAAACTTCAAAGACCAATACACGTAAGGTTCAGTTAAGGCACTTTAATTTACTTGGAGCAAGGAGACAAAAACATGCTAATACAAGGATTTGTCTAACTACTAACAGGAAGTATGTTCATTCTTATACTGTTTTACAAGACATGGCCTTCTAAGCTGACGTAATCAAACACAACTTTAAGCATTGTACTACAGCAGGTGTTACTTCAGATTTTCTGCTGACATGACTAAATTTGTGAGAAACTTTTCAGAAAAACAACCTGGCCTTGGTAACTATTAATCCATTTACAAGCGTCTATTGTACACTGTTACTTTTCAAGGTACTTTTCTAATACAGATACAAGCAAATGCTGATTTCAGTTCATATTTTCAAGCAGGCTTTGTCCTAATTATCTGTTACTTCTACAGCTGGGTATGTTCTCATGGCACAGTGGAACTTCTTGTCTGAGTTTCATATAAGCAGTATTGTTCTATTCATTATTTTCCTAACGCAAGCAGAAATCATCTGCTTCTCAGTAAACTTCCAAGGCACAAGCAATAATTAGCTGACAGTACAAGGTCAGAAAGCAACTGCAGTTTGTACAAATTTATGCAGTATGAAATAGAATAAATGTGTTAACTCTTTTAGGTTCTGAATGCACTAAGCATATTACTAATACAAACATTAATACATATTTTTCTAACATCTATACTCACATTTTTTTTCTTCTAAACTGATCCTTCTTACATTCCTGCTTTTGCTTTTTTGCACATTCACAGTTGTTGTATGATTTTTGTCAACTTATAGTTAGATTTCCATTCCTGCTTGCCAACTGAATAAGTATGATAAACTAAGCAGAGGGATGATCTTAGACTTCGTTTCCTCATGCTTTAAAACTTTCTAGACTGTTTGGATGTGATGAGGTCAACAGATATGTATGTAGTCCCACAGGTGCAGATCTATACATATAATCAGTTTCAAGGAGGCATATACCTCCTTCCGAGCATGAACTATATAATTATGGTATAGTATGATATTATAATTTAATTTGGTAAGCATGAAACATTTTTATTTTTCTGTACAACTGATCCAATAGCTTTTGGGAACAGCCAGTCGCAGCAAAACTAAGTTAAAGGGGCATTATCTCCTTTCTAAAAATCACACTTCTGCCTCAGACCAAAACTGAAAACACTGCCACCCACTTAGCTAATCACCTCCCTGTCAAGACAACACTGCTTCCCTCTTCTGCATCCAGCCAGGAGCAACCATCACATGTTACCTCACAGGGTGGCTCTAATCATAAAACAAGGCATCTCTTATCCATCCTCTCCTGTCCAAGCTTCTGACACTGTGGGTGATAGAATTTGGATCCAGACACCTTTTTTTCTGAGGATGTGCTACAAGTCCTGAAGGAGGCCAGGAAACCTACAACTAGGAAATCCTACTTATCCAAATAAAGAGGTTTTCTTTTTGATGTCCCTCTCATAACCTGGATTCACTTACTGTGGATGCTCCTTTGGTTCTCTCTTACTTGTGTGAGTTGCTCAATGCTGGTTTGGCCTATTCTTCTATTAAGGCCCACCTGTCTTTGTCCGCCTTTTTCTCCTCCTTTAGCTGCTAGATTTGAGGTTAAAAGATTTCTTAAAATCATCCTTAATATTAGACCTCCCAAAAAGCCTGTTCCTTCTCCCTGGGATCTTAATTTGGTTTTGAAGTTGACTCAGGCTGCTTTTGAGCCTACTGCTTGAGCTTCCATGCAACATTGTTCCTGGAAGACTGTTTATTTGTTAGTGCTTACTTCTCCTAGGTGGGTGTCTGAGTTGCAGGCCCTTATGGCCACTTTGAGTTATGCTTTTTGCACCATTTTGCCTTTATCCATTGCTGTGACCTTTTCAAAATAATCCAACGGGTTGAGTAAGTGTGACCTGCCCTTGACAAATCCAAAGTGAGATGGGTCCAGTGTTCGAAGGTTCCTAATTGATTCCATGATCAGTCTTTCCATGGCTTTGCATTTTAGGGTTGTCAGACTTGTTGGTCTGTGGAAGGTCCTTCATTATGGAGGGGAATGAGTGTAACTGTTTTCCATTAAGTTGGTACAAGACCTGCATGGAGGCTGAGACTGAACAGTGGTAGTGGTGTGGCTAAATTATGATTCATGCTGTTTAAGATGCATTTAGGGATATTTTAAGGGCCCCACAATACAGTATTTTTAGTTTTTGATGTCAGTGTTAGGACCTGATGCTTGGTAGCTGGTGATGAGCCAGTTTCAGGTGTATCTTGAGAGAGACAGATGGAGGGGGGAGAGAGGGGTAAAGTTAGAGCTAAATTTATCAGCCAATATGTTAGCTATATCTTCAGCCTTGGTATAGGTAACACTGTTCACAATCAGCTCATCAAATTTCCATTGTGCTTTTGAGATTGAGCATAGCTCCGAAATGCCTTGTGATTGTCTTTGGTGTACGTAGCTATTGTAGTCTCAAACTTGTCTTTGGTCCATTTTATTAAGCTCCCGAGTCATTTGTTTATTTCTGTGACAAGGGCTCTTTCTTTCCAATATTTATCAAATTCTGGATTATAACATATCATACAATGCAAAACAAAACAGTTGAGACTATTTATACAATTTGGATTAACAATAATTTCAACATGTTAGCTACACTGCCTGTTCAGAATTTAACAATAACAATAAAATAACTTGTAAAACAAAACCACATACACTATGCACAGCAAGTGCCAAAGTACTGTTTAATTTAACTTCTCATCTCCTTACTATACCTCACTATATCCTTCAGAGGGAAAACAGTAAGTCTGTGTTATCTAGTAAGTAGCCAGTAAAGTGAAGCAAACTAAACAGCCAGAGAATCATGGAATTTTTTTTTTTTTTTTTACACAGGACAAAATCTTTATTAATTACATCTGGTCACAGTAAATGTTACATTAAAATATGTTCCTCATTACTAATGTACTAACACAGTGTATGGGAACACCGAAATTTGGCATGCATACTTGTACATTCTCCAAGATAAATGACGCTAAAGTGGTGTATCGCTTACATAGTCCTCTGTTGTATTCGCACCAGGTACTGTTAGTGTGCACTGTAGGAATAGAAAGATTAAAACATTACCATGGTATCAAAGCTGGCAGTGCAACATATTCGTAGTGACTTAACAAGTGAGAGTAGCTCTAAGCAAGCACCATGTGAAACCTGAACAAGCACCTATAATCATTCATTACAGTTTCCACACCTTTAAGTCTGGAAATGAATTCATTTACTCACAGGGCTGTTAGATAAATAGGACTAGCTGCATATTGATGGATAATGGTGTATGGGCATGTAGGGTTGTTACTACATGCAAAATTGCTTTGTAATAGTGGGGATTTTTGGAAGGCATGAGCAAACACACCAGTATATGACAGCCATAGCACCAATTGCACTGGAGGCTGACAAATGGATTTAGTAAGACATTTTGTCCGTGCACATCAGTATTTCAAAAGTCAGTCCTTGCAGTGGCATCTATTATCTGATTAAAGGTGAATTCACCTTGATGTCCTTCATTTAAAAAAAAAAAAAACTTCTTTGTGATAAGTGACATTTAAGCATTCACCAACGGCCACAATCACTTCTGGACACAACAAAAGGGAAGGAAAATATAGTGATGTGGTTTGTTACATACAAAGAAAAATCCAGGAACACTGCAAAAGTATTTTTGAAAAGCTACTCAATGCTAGAAGTCTAAACCTCAAAATGCACTCTCTCGAGGCACTCCTAAAAATGGAGAACGTCAATATCTGTGCAGTAACTAAGACCTGGTTCAAGGCTCCAGAGAGCACCCCTGCAATACCAGGCTACAATTCTTACCACACTTTTCGGCCACAAAACCAGGACCGAAGCACTAAAGGTGGAGGAGTGTCCATATTCACACCTCCAGGCTAGTTGCCCAACACAATGCATCTGAAATTCTCCAGGTGCAACTAACACTAGGTAAGACTGCAATCCAAATTGTAGCTTGCTACAGATCCCCAACCATGCCCCAAGATTCTCACTACACCTATCTAAACATACTAGAATATATTAAGATACAACCAAACACCCTAATACTGGGTGATTTCAACTACCATGCCATTAATTGAGAAAAATACTCAGGTACCAACTCCTTTTCCCAACGGTTCGTGGAATTCATAAATTCCAATGCCCTGGATCAACCATCTCCCACCAGGGGCTCCAATATCCTAGACCTGGTCATTACCATCATGGGAGATAGATGCTCCACACCAGTGGTCACCCCCTCATTGGTCAGGTCTGACCATAAGCAAATCACACTTGACATCCACATCCCACCCCCACCCCCCAGTAAGGAAACCTCCTTAAAAAACTTCTCCAAAGCCAACTTCAAGCTACTGAAGTCAGAAGTGACAAACTTCACAACACCCACGCAGATGGGATCTGGAAGTTCGACTGCAGAATCCTACACTAAGGTACTGTACAAGCACATCCACTCGTGCATGAATCGTGCCATCCCAAATAGAACCAAGATGCTCTTCTCCAAAAAAAGGAAACCAATCTGGTGGTCCCCTGCTATAAACAAACCACAGCAGAAGGAAAAAACTGTTGCAAAAAAGAGGAAAATCCCAGGATGCAAAAATCTCCCTCACCAGCCTCAGTAAGAAGCTGAGATCCCTCATAAAATCCTCAAAAGCTAGTTACGAAAATAAAATTGCCAAAGATTCCAAAGACAACCACAAGGCATTCTATAGTTATGTCAAGAATCTAAATGGCAATGCTCAGCTCTGCTCTGAGTTACAACAGAATGACATTAAATATACTGATCCCAATGATATTGCCAATTTCCTGGCAGATCGATTTAGTGCCTTCACCCCCCTCTCACCCCCTAAAGGGCCCATCTCAATACCAAAAGATTGTCAAATTCCGATAATCACGGCCACACAGGTAGAAACCGCACTCTCCAAAGCTAAGAATACGCATCCATGGGACCAGATGACATCCCAGGCTGTCTACAACATGAACTACAAAATGAACTGGCACCTCACCTAAGTGTCATGTTTAATCATAGCCTCACCTCAGGCTTCGTGCCCACTGAGTGGTGCACAGCTACAGTTATCCTGCTCCACAAGGGAAGATCCACCTTGGATCCCGGGAACTACCGTCCCATCAGTCTGACAAGCCTGATTTGCAAGGGCATGGAACGCATTATCATGGAACTTATAAACAAAGACATTGGCAACCTTCAAACACTGGACCCCACCCAGTTTGGGTTTGTGAAGGGCCAATCTTGTCTCCTGAATCTGATTGACTTCTTCGAATCAGTCTCCAGAGCTGTGGACGAGGGTAAGGCAGTCCACACAGCCTATCTGGACCTCGCCAAGGCCTTTGACACCATCCCCCACTCTGGAATCATAGATAAACTTACTAAGCTAGGCATAAATCCCTACGACACTCGATGGGTTGCTAACTGACTTACTGACAGAACCCAGATAGTAAAAGTAGCAGACTCCAAATCCAGCTCCAGACAAGTGGAGTACCTCAGTGTTCAGTCCTGGGACCACTCTTGTTTGGCATCTACTTCTCTGAAGCACAGGCCAACACTAAGGGACTCTGGCTAACAAAGTTTGCAGATGATGTGGATATTCTACAAAAGGGCCTTACAGAAACAGATGCCTGGTGCCAAAGCCATGGGCTCAAGCTTAATGCCAAGAAATGCATAGTTATCCCCTTTGGAGAAAAACATGTACCCATGAATTACCACATAGGTGGCAGGACACTAATCATCGAAAGTGTGATGAGAGACTTAGGGACATAGGTGGACAGTGGTCTCACTTTCAATAAACACATTGCCACAACAGTCAGAAAATCCTTCTATGTGGCACACCTCATCACTAAGGGCTTTTCATCCAGAAAAAAGGAGGTCATTGTCCCACTGTACTCATCCCTCATTAGACCCATTATAGAGTATAATGCCCCGTTTGGTATGTACCCTCACAAGACATCTGCAACAGCTGGAAAGGCCACAGAAATACCTCACTAAAAGAATTACAGGCCTAAAGCAGATGCCATATACTGACCATCTAAAAAATACTCCAGCTATACTCTGTGGCATATCGTCTACTCAGAAGCGATCTCTGCTTAACATACAAGGCCATGTCAAACCTTGAGCTGTTGGATATGCTCCACTTAAAGAAATCCCAATCCCTCAGAGCCACACGCTCCAGGGATCTAAACCTTGTCATCACAATGAACAAAACATGCTGGAGGGATTGGTTCCTGACCCAGAGACTCCCCATACTCTGGAATAGACTGCCCATACATATCAAGCAGAGCGTCTCACTGGCCCTCTTCAAAAGGAACCTTGATGATTGGATGGGAGATAGGAAATTCACCTGGGGGATCATGTCAGTCACCCTGCTAGAAAGGGGCCTGGAGAAGTAAATACTGTGAGAAGAAATATCCAGGGAATTGTTATGGCTAGGCTTGCATAGGCCCTAGGGCCGATAGCCTAGTACCAACCTATGAACCTATGAACCAGTGGAGTAAACACATATGTAGGCAGACACTGCATGCCAACATACTTTGCAGATGTCAATCTCAATTTTATAACAAGGTGGAAGCAGGAAGTAAGTGATACCTTGACACTTAAAATATGGTTCAGAGCCAATATTTTATTATGTAGCTTCTTGGTGCAAGACATTCCAGGAGTTTCTACATAAACTGGATGTGAATGCAGTCAGGTAAGGCCATGGCTATAGTGCAGCAAAAAAAAAAAATGTCCCCTCTGTCAAAGGAAATGCTAGAACAAAGATTAAATTACATGAGTCAAGCACCCTGCTGAGAGCTGCCAATCACAGTACTTAACAGGTCAAATTACATTCAGTACTTTGACAGCTAGGGAAGCTAAGTATTGTGGGAGAGGGGAGAAGTAGATGGACTGAAATTCACTCTCTCACAAATTAGTGCCATTTAAACTTAATTAGGAAAAAAAGCAGCAGTAAACACAACTTTGCGTGTGTTCCGAGACATTTGCACTGCTTCTGTTTTAAGTAGTCATTCAGCAGCAGGGAATGTTACTTATAAAGTACTGACTAAAAGAGAGAAGTGTATGCATGCAACATCTATGGAATAACAGGAGCTGTAGGCAAAAGCATGATGTAACATTTTTGAGCCAAACACTGCATTCCGGAATACTGAATGGCAAACTGATTTATCAAAACCACATCAAGATGCAAGACCCCATGTGGTCAGACTCTGGAATTACATATAAAAATATTTAAAATCCTGTAAATAATCCCAGAGTGCTGTTAAAATGTAGAAAACATCGAGCCATTATGAAATGAACATGTTTTTGAGTCTGTGGGTGCGTACTCCTTTAATAAGATATGTAGGCAATGGGTTTGTAGAGATCATTTTACAAGCATGTGCAAAAAGCAAAACTTCTGCACGTAATTTGCATGTTGTACAACTTGATAAAAATATGGTTTCAGCAAACATTTCATTAAGTGTAGACTGACACAAAACAATGTTGTGCTGACAGCAGTTGTTGGATAGAAAAGTTTATTAAATGCATAAGTATTGCATTTAAGCTGGACAGTGGAGTTCAGCATAATGTTTTGACAGAAACTACATTTAAATTATTTAGTGGTGTTTACACATCTCAATAAACACTGGCTTTGCTCCTGCACTAATCCAGACTAATGCCAACTCTTCTCTCTATCATTACCCTTGTTAACAAAAAAAAAAAAAAAAAAAAAAAAAAAACAACACTTTATTTTTTATATTATCTGGTTAACTTGCTATAATGTCATGTGAACTTTTATGCCAATGTATTTTGTTATCTGATTATATTAATTGTTTTTACTTGCTATCTTTCTTATGTAACCATTTATGCCTTTTTGTAAAAGTGTACAACTGATGGAGCTTTTCTCTCCGGGCCTCTACTGAAAACGGACATATATCCAGTTGGACTAGCCCGGTCAACAAATGTAAAATAAAAAAATAAAATAAAATAAAGATATGAAGTTACAAGGCAAGATGAGCAAATTACAGTATACTTTATGCCTTATATGTATTTTCAATGTAAAGTCCCAGAGTCAGATCTTATTGGAATGTGAATACAAAACATATGATTTTATTTTCAATTTGTGTCACTAGATCAGACTGTGAATCAACTAAATATACCATTTTGTTTAATGTATGAGAAGCTTAGCATAGTAAATCAAATACACACAGCCATCTGTACATTTGAGCTGACATCCTCATGAATGCTTCCAATCCGCTCATTTCTCTGAATGTCCCTAAGGCACACAGTAAACAGAATGCTACAAAGACAAATAGAAAAATATTGCCAGAACATGCAAGAAATAACAGAACACAATGAGAAGAATGAAAGGCAGTTTTTTTTAGATTATAAAATATGTAAGCAGGGCCAGCCTTATGCCAATTGTCCCTACTTGACCTGATAGAGCCCCACACTAGTCTATGACAGGACTGTTGTGCCTTATGTGTCGCAGAGATTTTCCTGATAGACACAAGCAAAGTGCAAGGCACTTTTCTGCTAGTAGCCTTGTTCCCATAATAGCTACAAGTGTCATTAGTTGAGCAGACATTTCCTGCCATACAGTGCATTAGCGGCTACTCAAGTATTATTGCTAATAGTTCATAGGTACAAGCCAAGTGGCTAACAATCAGCAGGGTCTTTATAAGCCTAGCAGTGCAACCCAACTCAAATGTGAATCTATGTGGTATGGACACTTATTAGGAGGTGGTATGTGGTGCTGCGGGAGCATTGTCGCCTCACAGTATGACGCTGTGCGGTTCAATTCTCAGCTAGAGCGTCTTCTGTGTGGAGACATGCGTGAATGGGCATACCTTCGTTGAAGATTGTGCGTCAGGGCTGACAACTCGGCACGTAAAAATCAACTGCCAATCATTAGCGGACCGGAGTTCCACTGTGGTGACTCCTAACCGGGAAAAGCCAAAAGACACAACAACAACAATGTTGGTTGTGAAGTTTCTAAAGGTTAAGTTAGTTTGGGTATAGTTATTTCACAGCTTTTATGTCTCACAATATTAGATGTTCGCACTTCCATACAGGTCAGTTGCGAAATACTCAACAGGATTTCAATCCAAAATGGTCAGATTAGCCATTTATTTTTCTGTTATCACTCCAGTTACTGTCTCAAATATAATAATACCAAGCTTAATTTGAAGACTGACAAAGAGGTACAATGTTTTCCTTTGCATCTCTTAGTGACATGGGATTCGTGACTGCTTGCTAATGAATATAATTACAAGCAGTATGAAACCAAACAAAAAAAAACAATAAAGTAATTTCTGATCACTGAAACATTTTACAGAAAGTAAACAGTTCAACAGTATAGCAAATAAATGCTTGTTGCATTTACAGACAGGAGCAATATCATAAAAAAATGAAACACGAGGTGTATATGGAAGTGGTCGGAGGTAGAGTTAGAAATAGAAGTGACTTATTTGACCAAAAGTACACAGAAACAGAAAATCTGCCCCAGCACTGTCCCTGTACTACTAATGGACATGGGCAGCTCCTAAATGCTTTATCCAATGCATTGGTCCCCACAAATTATCTATGATATGATCTAGTTATTCTCATGAGGGGTAATATATAATTATCAACCATGGGATGGGTAAAGCCAATCTATAATCAAATGAAATAGGTTATTTTGAGCACAAAAAGGAGACTGGCTAGGCTTAGAATGGCCCACAAGAGCAGCTAGCTTAGCACTTGCCTATGAACCTATGAAAATGGAAAAAGGTAACAAACAGTTTAACTCATAGATGTACAGCAACAGTATCACTGCTTCTGAGTTATCTACAAAGCACGGGGGTGGGGGTGTAGGCAGACAGACACAAAGCTAGAAAATGTTTGGACAAGATTAACAAAGAGTTTTTAGAGAGGTGCATTACAGAAAGCTAAACAAACTGTTTGGATTTTGCATGTTATTCCTACATCTCTGTGGGTTTCATTAAGGCATTCTGATTTCCACCCACCTGCCAAAACCTGATGCTTTGTGGCTATTCTAAATAATCTCTGCATGTAATCCATGTTTTTGCCTTATGACCTATTTTTGCCTGGGAAAGACCTGCACGTTTTAGGTTTTAGCTCACCTACCCAGTTTAACAAATAATTTAATAAATAGCATAAACTTTTAAAAATAGCTTTAAGTGGGGTGATATACAAGCAATAATATTTCTAGGGAAAGGCCTTAAATTATTATTATTGTTAAGCATTCTAAGAAAAGTTCAGTAGTTTTACGCAGTTTTGGGGAAACACACCGACTATAACAGGCCATGAGAATTAATTGACTACGGAACAATACCATTTGGAACAAGTGCAAGAGATGATTCGAAGTCTGTGAAGAAAGGAAAGCAATATTTCATGAGAATGTATAGTGGAGATTAGAAATTTTTCATTCTCTTTCACCCATCAGGCTTCCCATAACCATTAAAGGCAGTCCCACGCCCCACTAACTCATCTGTCCTGTACTTCTTGGAATCAAAGGACATTGGAGACATGAATTGTGGGACGGTGATGACACTGTAGTGAGAGAGTAGATTTTACCAAGTTTCATGTTTCAAAATGAGTCTGCTTCTTAGCAGCGTGGTCTGCTTGGTGCCTTTTAAAGCACTAGAAAAAGATGCTGAAGTGCATGAGATACACAGTATTTAACTTACAAAGATAATTATTTAGTTTACTTAGTTACTTAAAATTTATTAACCAAGGTGTTGCACTGATTCACTTAAACCATTTTCAGGCTTAGTATGGTAGAAATACAACCAAAGAAACAATACATTTTAATCAGTATTAATACAAACGTGATTATGTAAGTGCAAGCATGCAGACAGTCAAGTTGTTTCATAATAGAGCACAATAAGTAGATATGAAACAAGAATTCAGTTAGTAAAATCAGTAAGATGAGTAACTGTACACCGTCATAACATCGTATTGTACATCATTTCCATGCAGAAAATAATATGCAAACAAGTATGAGATGTGAAAGAGAATAAGTGCAGGAGGGAGACAGAAAAGAGAGAAAAAAGAAAAAAGTGTTGGGGACAAAGGGGGACGTACACAGCTCTCTCCGAAACACATTCAGAAGATCTAGGCAGTACTACAGGAGTTTGGGAACATGTTTATTGGTAAAGCCAGCATACATCCTCCTGATGAAGCATCATGCAGGAAAAGGCCCATCAAACAGGATTATAGTATGGCTGAGCAAGTTAAGCAGTCCCAGAGAGACAGAGGCTATACAAGACGTTGGACCTGGAGATACTCCGAGATTCCAGTTGTTTACTTCTGTTTTAACAATTTTGGTGACAAAATATAAGCTAATAAATATTAATGCACAGTAACAGTATATACTCCTGATAGTCTTAAGTCCAGGATGCCATACATGGTTTGATGGAGGATGGCCTAATGGTTAAGGTGTTTGCCTTACAAACACAAGGTGCAGGGTTTGAGTCTCCAAAGGGATAATTGGCTAGGCTTAAAATGGCTCGCAAGGGCAATTAGTCTAGTACTAATCTATGAACATGCTATAAGTGGTGGACACAACTGATAAGGAGAGCCCTGAACATTAGTAGACAAAATGTACTGTAGAAAATAATTTGTCACAAAAACACAGTGTCCGATTCAAGAATGATATTTTTCAGAAATATGCAGACTTGTTAACTGGGCTAGACTGTCTGCAAGAAGAGTACCATATTCTCCAAATGCACCATCAGTAATCCACATGTTTACAATTCTGTCAATAGCTCCAAGAAAAAGAATAGAGCTTCAAGAATGGAAAGACTGGCTGTGTTTGTCAAGCAAACAACAGTGTAAGTTAACAGTATGGTCACTCTGATGAAACAGGTCAAGCTCAACTT